>NC_090063.1:8731174-9031174 GCF_038355195.1 Osmerus mordax | reverse complement strand
TAATTGAAGAAATACAGTATAAGACATTATTTGTGTAAATAATCTTGGGTGCCCAAGACTTATGCACAGTACTGTTTAGAACTTCCTGTAAATCACCAGGGAAGAATAAAGCTCCACATGATGATGACCACGTTACTTCCCTTTAAAGGATTGCATATTTCTTGTCAGTCACAGAGCTATGGCAACCGGTTTCCTATTTTTGGCAAAAGAATCTGTTTAGCCAGGCACCCACTGAGCAGGGTGTCAAGTGTATAGAATGACCTGCAGAAATGAATTCATATGTGTTCCCAACGTCTCAGCCACTACCATGACTCCCGGATGTGCAGGAATGTTTTGGCCTGTAGCGTGTTGCGTATTTGTTGTTGCGTACCTCTGGGAACTGCTCATGGCTAACACCCGTCTTGACGGGAGCTATGTTCGGCTCACCCAGCCCTGTGTTTGAGTCATCCAGCTATTACCATTTTTATTATCTGTGTGTGTGTGTTTTATCTCTCAGCCGTATCTGGATGATATTCTCATGTATAATTCAACACTCATCTGTGTATGGAAGCTCTGTAATTAAGTGTGTACCTGTGTGTGGGAGTGTGTACCTGTGTGTGGGAGTGTATACCTGTGTGTGGGAGTGTATACCTGTGTGTGCCTGTGTGTGTGTTTATGTGGGGTAGGGTAATGTAACCCCATGCTTGTTCTGAACTCTTGGTTGAAGATGTGTGAAAACTTCACTGAATTCACGACTTAATTTAATTTGTCCTATTGATATTTAGGTCCAACAACAAGGTGCTCATAAAGGCAATACACACCATTGAAGTTTCACAAAGCAGTGAAGTTTACAGCAAATGGTAGAATGTATGACCAATATCATTATTTTTCAACAGACCCTGTCTTTTTTGACCAGTTTGTTTGGAGTTATTATGTATGGGGTAGGGTTAGTGAGGGTGTTAAGTCACTTGCAGTTACACACACAAACGCACACACATGCACGCACACACACACACACACATCGCACTCCCTCTACTCTTCCATATGCACACACACATGTAAATGGAGATCCTGAGGTCCCTGAGCAGAGTTAAAGACAGCAGCAGCCCCAGTGTCTCCACTGAGGTCAGGTCTATTTAAGGAGCAGACAGCCAGACTCCTGGAGCCAGGAAGAGGGGATGCCTGACCAAGACAGACTCAGAGAGGGGAGGGGGGGACGGGGTAGGAGCACAACTCCAGCCCCTAAGAATCTCACGATTTGTACTGGGGAAGGATTTCTTCAGACCCTGCCACATGCTGTTTGCACCGTCGGCAATAAGGTTGATGTATGCCACACACACACATGTACACACACACTACAAATGTATATACACAAAATGTAAATACCAACACACCCACACACAAAGAAACACAACACAAAGTGTACTTTAGACTTATTGGTTATGCATATGTACTTCCACATACACACAACAAATACTACTACAAATACTTTTGACATGGTGGGGATCTATATTTAGGCTGTTTTAGTGGAGTCATCAAGTGAAATAAGAAGGGTGATGTTTCCCCATTTTATTGTGATCACATTTTAGACTAAAGTAACCATCTTCAATCCTGCTGTGAGAGTTCTCCCATATTTTGTTCTCCCATATTTTGAAAGAAGCTTCTACAGTGAAGACCCTCCCCCAGTGTTGCCATCTGCAGGGAACAACAAACTGCTTCTAGTTCAACAGAGTAAATGAATGCTTCTTCCTATCCACTCCTGTCTAGCCCTAAATGTGAGATCTGCTTGAAGAGTCCATAGGGAGTCCATGTGCTTTAGTCCAACAAAGAGACTCCTACTGTACAGATACATTGAGACAGGCAGACAAAAGAACTGTGTGACGGCTTTTTTGTTAGGTCTGGACAGCCAAGAGTTCGTTTTTTATGCCCTGTGGTCGATGTGAACTCACTGCCTTCAAAACAACACAAAGCTTGGTGAAGACAGAGCTGAGAAAGTTCAGACTCAGACTGAAAAGGAGCTCCGGAATTCCACGTTTCTTCCTGTCAGTCTTTCTTAAGCCAGAGTCCCAGCCTAGTTAGGCCGGGAACAAGGTTTAAACTTGGTCTCGGGTGTCAACATCTATGTGCATTTGGAAACCCTTTTGTACTTGTAAAAAGAGCCATACAAATGAAGATTCCTAAACTCTGACAGTTCTGACAACATTTGATTCATTATTTGTAGTCCTTGTTATCTGAAAGATTCCAACCCCCCCACCAGTCTGGCAGACAGACAGACAGACAGACAGGCAAACAGACAGGCAAACAGACAGGCAGACATACAGTTGAATTACTTTTTCGTCCTCAGTGGTCACTTAGTTATTTTTCTTCTTCATTGCCTCGTTCATTAATAGCCCGTCTGTCCACACCTTTTTGTCGAGGCAAAAACATTTTAAACCTCCGCCAGACAACAAATCACATTAAAAGATAGATGTGAAGTAAATACATCTGTTGGATGTCCTTATTTTCTTTAACAAGAAGCTGATCTCTGGAGCTCTCTGCATATAAAAATTATCCTCAGTGATCGGAGCAGAGATGGGAGTTGTCTCGGCCTGGCCAGGCCTGCTGAAGCGATGGCAGAGCCGGAGTTCTTGTTGGGTGTCCTGGTGAGGAGGGGGAACTAGCAGACGGGTTCTCCCCTGATGGGGCTGAGCTTCCGCCTGGGTTCCATGTGGTGCTGCTGGAACTGGAGCAACACCCTGTAGTAGGCTCTGAACACACACACATAGAGACGCATGCACACACAGACACTCAAACTCTCACACACACACTACACACTGTCACAACCAGAAATATCAGTCATTAATCAAATATTGAAACAGAAAACCATATGGTTCCACCATATGACATTGGCACAATATACTGTATACAGCCAATTTGTTTCTCTCAACTCATCTCTGGCCTGCAAAGAACTACCCTACCCATAAGCCCCTTTATGCAATGGTTTTTTTGATGCTCTGGACAAAGACAAATTTTGGTATGAAGTATCAAATATCAAGTATACCCAAAAGTATCTAGCTGCCTGCCTGCCTGCCTGCCTGCCTGCCTGCCTGCCTGCCTGCCTGCCTGCCTGCCTGCCTGCCTGCCTGCCTGCCTGCCTGCCATCAGATTAATATGGTATACAGCATGTGAGTTATACAGATTTTCTTGGGCATTTGGCGGTAAACAGGTGTTGAAAGGAAATTAAGCATATTGTATGTCCAGATGCAGAACATTAGAGCCGAACATAAATGTTATGAATATTCATTAGGCTTCGTTAAACGTCCCTAATTTGACCTGGAGTACCTCCATTGGTAAGGGATGGGGATGTTGAGTATCATACTGTCTAAATGAAAAGATTATTTGAAAATACAGTTTTAAACAGTGGAGAAAGAACATGGACACGTCTGACAGATGTGGAATGTACATTTTGCTTCCAATAATAAGTACATCTTGTGTTTCTTTCTAGAATCGACCTTTTCTCTACAGAGCTTTGGCGAGTTCGAAAGTTTGACACCTATGAAGGAGATGCCATGCTTATTATCTTCAGGCTGTTCAACTTCCATTCAGGATGGACAGAGAAAAAACCAGAGGGAGGGAAGTGAACCTCGGCCAACCCCCACAGTCCTCATTAAAAGGAGAGCTAGGTCGTCCGGCAAGCGCTGTCTCAGAGAAGCAGAGTAAAGGTATATCCACAAAGGGTAGTGGCAGACAGGGCGCCATGATTGCATCCTGCCAGGAAGCCTGTACGACCTCTTGTAACACTAATGCCAGCAGAAGATAACAGTCAGAATCTGATTAGTGGAAGAACAAGAGCCACGGCAGGAGCACTTCCCTGCAACACCAGGCCCAACATAAGCTCTCTGTGCCAAATGGTTGGGTGTGGGTGGGTGCAAGTTTGTGTCAGAGAAAAAAAGGGAGAGAGAGAGAAGCCCATCTGTGGTTATTTGGATGTGTGTGTGTGTTGGGGGGGGGGGGGGGGGGGGGGGTGTAGTCTGATAGTGTTGTGTTTTGTAACAGACTCCCCCCTGGTTTTGTCCCTGGTCTTTGTAGAAACAGCTGCTGTAGAATAGTCCATTTAGGAAAAGAGCAGCAGCCCGCTGTATTAATATAATTCCAGCTCTGTTATGGTGCAATCAGAGCCGGGTTTGTATGCTTGGCAAAGTCCAAATGTGATTGGTTGCTAATGATGTTGATTATGACATTATTAGCCAGTGATCATACTGCTAATCTTGTTTTGACCTGCGAAGGCCAAGTGGCTTATGGGTATCAGTGGGTCATGTGTGTCTCCTCCTGGTTTCCCTGTGATCCTCTGTGATGAGAGGTCCGAGCGAGAGAGAGAGAGAGAGAGAGAGAGAGAGAGAGAGAGAGAGAGAGAGAGAGAGAGAGACAGAGAGAGAGAGAGAGAGAGAGAGACAGAGAGAGAGAGAGAGAGAGAGAGAGAGAGAGAGAGAGAGAGAGAGAGAGAGAGAGAGATGAATATAGATAGGCAGGTTAACATTTGTATCCAAGAGAGAGAGAGACGGGGATAGACAGAGAAACTGAGAGATCATGATAATACTGATTGGCAAAACTCTCCCACTGGTCCTGTTGTATTGGCAGGTCCCAATACACTTCTCCTCATTCCAGGGGGCAGAAGGGGGCACATATTAAGGGTTTGGCCCGGCAAACCCTTTGTGCTGCCCATTTTTGTAATGGCACAAAGGGGACAAACAAAATATTTTGGACAGCAGGAATTTATTTCACAGGACAAAGAAGTGTTGATAAGTCATGCCAAGTTTTCTAATTCCATTAATCAAAGCTAAAGCTGTTACCATTATAGTCAATCTACATTTTCTATGATTAAAACACCCCTGTTATACCTGATCATATGGTCAATTTGTCAGTGACAAACTGGGTGAGCTCCAGAACATTCAGAGGTAGTTATTGTGCACAGTACTGCTGGTGCAGGCACATTCATCACAGATCCCAGATGTTGATTTGCAAGTATTGCTTGAATGCTTCTGTGATGTATTTGATATAGATCTGAGTATGATCAATGGAGGTTTTAAAACATTGTTTCAAATAGGACCTGGACTATTTTATATGGTTTCTCCACAGTCATAATGACCAAATAGAAAAACAACAACTCATGGAACTCATCAAATTGCTTCGGTAATGAGGATGTAGTTTCAGTTATTTGTGTTTGTGTGTGTTTGTGTGTGTAGCACACCTGCTACCTAAATTGCAATTTAGAGGAATGAGAAGCACAGGAGATATCCTTTTACCATCACCTACTTTTACCATTAACATGAATCATACTTTCAAATCCCTGTGCAGTCTAACAGTGAAAGTGTGATTTCTTTACATTCTATACAAAAAATATGTATGGGTCTCTAAAAGGAAATACATTCTGGATGATAACCATAATTACCAGGTTGTTAAGCGGTAGGTATAATTGGTACATGCCGACTAGGGTTTCTTTGTTGCAAGCCAGTTTCTTTGTTCAATTTCAGTTCTGACATCCGCTGAAATAGCTATTTCGAGAGATGTAGTGCATACGCAATGCAAATCAGTAATGTTGTTATGTAACAGTACTATGATACTTAGGTACTTCAAATGTAAACGATCAGTTAAATAGTTGTGAGTGTATTTAATACTGTTTGCTTCAGTCTGACCATTGGGGATGGGGCAGATTGAAGAACAGTGATATTAGTAGTTAATTGTGCAAGGTGGTTCAAATATTTCCATGCAATTTCCCCAAGAATAAATGAATAAAGTCTCATGAAATAGACAAAGCAAGTACAACAGCAATATTTCAGGTTGTGACTTTTCTGAGTCCTCCTTTAAATTCATGCACAAGTTTTAATGACCAACTGCAGTGATTGGACATAAGAAATTAGGTGTTGATGTGATAAAGCACCCACAAAAGGCATTTGTTTGTATTCTTCTTTTTTCTTCCTCAGAGAGACAATTAGCTCTCTGGCCGTGCTGGTAGTTTGATCTAGGAATACTATCCTGTTAATCTCAGCACTTCCTCCCCCTCTGTCTCCCCTCCCTGAGGCTTCATTCACATTCTGAACACTGCAGATCGTTTGCTGGCTCCTGTTAAATACCCCGGTATGGATCGCAGCCGTAACCTGACTTTGTAGATATTCTCTGGTGGAGGATTTAGGGAGGACATCCGTAGGTCAGCTCTTGCAGTGTATATTAAGATGAACTCTGGTTTGGTTCCATAAGTAGTTGTGATCCTTCAAAGATTGCAAGGAATGCACACGTCAAGAACATACATACCGTAGTTAGCAGAAATAGTCAGGAAGGGAGGTCATTGGTCAAGAAGTGAGATGATTCAACAAACACACCTGAAGATAAACAATCTTGGCGTTGTGAGATTTCATCTCGAAAGATGATCGTAATATTACTGTTTTGAAAAAAACGGGTCTTTCATGTCTTTAAGTGGCTTTTGACTAACATGGTCAATGGGCATCTGCATGCCAACTCAAGTGTACCCAGACAAAGAATCAAGAGATCACTCAGGTCACAGTGTTCCAATCCAATATCTGACAAAGCCAGGTGCTCCACACCTGAAAAACAAGAGGATTGAGAGCTTACAACCAACTCACAACCGATTATTCTGTGATGGCTCTCATGCTCTTGTGTGCAGAGGAAAAATGCCTCTGGATGCATTGACTTTAAGCAGCATGAGGCCATGAATGAAACTATCGGTCATCTGGTCATCAAGGTGTTCAGCCATCTGTGTGCTGTACAGTAGAGTGGTTTACTGCTGAAATGGTTCAGTACTTGAAACCACAAACAAAGAACTGAGAAGCCAGGCGAATAATGGCCAAAACCAACTTTGCACTTTGTAGAGAAATCTGCAACCTAGGGTTGTTCCTTGAGTTCGTTTCACTCCAACTTTCCCTAACCACCTCATGGAAACAATTTCCCTCCAATTAGTGCAACACCATTTGACTTATGTGATTAATGAGACTAGGTTACAGCAGATTGTGGTTTGAATGTTATGTTCAATTAGGGTGTCATCAAAACATAAACAGGATTGATGAATTACAGTAGCGTTGGTTCTCAGGCTCAATTCACAGGGTGATACAGCTACTCTGGAGGGTTCTGTGCAGTAACAGGGAGTAGAGATGTCAGGCAAACACAGAGTCGTGCTCCAGGTAGCTACCTGATCTTTCTGGGGGGCGGAGAGGGTGAGGAGAGGGTGGAGGAGGAGCGGTCGATTTGGAGAAGAAGTGGGAAGGGGAAGGGAGAAGGGGAGATTGAGGTCAATGCACCTGCAGTCTGATTCCAGAACATTTAAATGAGTGCCGATGGTGAAGGATTTACGAGAGTTCTAATGTCAGAGTTCTGCTGTTGAGACCCTGCATTTCTTAATGGAATGCTGAACTATCATGATCATGCAGATGGCCACAATAACAATAACATCCTGTGATTGCCTCCCAGATAGCAACGAGACATTTAAAATTTTTGAAAATCACGGGCACAATTCTCTCCTTGGGAGTTAATGCATGTTCTGTGCAGAAAGAGGAAGTATCAGAGTTTGCTGTGACTAAGCAGAGGAAAGGAATGTCTCCGTTGGCCTGTCATTCAAAAGACAATTCATGTCTCTATTAAAAAAATGGTCTCTCTGTTATGAATAATTCATTGTTCGTCAAAATTAAAATATCAGGACGCGCAACAGTGACAATGTGGTGATTTTAGATGACATTTTATCATCTCTCTGGGGGCTTATCACATGCATTTGGCACTTCTATAAATCAATTCATTCAAGATTAGATACATAAATTCATTTAAAATACATTGCAGGTTTGCGTCTTGCTCGCTTCAAGTATAAATGTGCACAGCCATTTTATTGGCTGTGCACAAAGAAACTGGCTTGCAACAAAGAAACCCTAGTCGGCATGTACCAATTATACCTACCGCTTAACAACCTGGTAATTATGGTTATCATTCAGAATGTATTTCCTTTTAGAGACCCATACATATTTTTTGTATAGAATGTAAAGAAATCACACTTTCACTGTTAGACTGCACAGGGATTTGAAAGTATGATTCATGTTAATGGTAAAAGTAGGTGATGGTAAAAGGATGTAAACATCCAGAATGTCAACCCATCCTCCCACACACAGCAATACACCATCTGTATAAAGGAAATATTTTTATTAATAGTTGATATAATTGTTCTTGTTTGGTCCAGCTGTACCCTGCATGTTTGGTTCCCCGTGGCTTTCTCTGACCCCTGTGTCTGTCAGACTAGCCTCCGACCCTCAAACGACTGGACCCCGCCCCCCTGATGCTCTGAAGTGCTGAGTTTCTGGTCCCTCTGCAGGTCTCACTGTACAAATAAGACCATCATCCACATAAGAGGGCACAATCAAGGCAGAACTACGATGTGTGAATGGTCAGCCATGGTGTAAGCAATTCTATATGTTTTATTATATATATTATATAAGTACTGTAAGTATGGGTGCTTGCATAGGGCCATTTTCTGTACATGTGTTTTAAAAAGTTTTTTGTCCTTGAAATTACTGTACTTTTTATTGAAAAATATAAAAATTATATTTAATGTTACATAGGTGAGGTGTGTGTGTGTATGGAAGAGTACATAGAGTACTATTCTATGCAGTAATCAGTTAAACTGCAGATGTCAACCATCAGATAAGCATTAGCTCTGTTGCTTGCCGATGACTTACATAAAAGACCCAGGAGGTAGATACATCCCTCACATCACAGACACACTACAACCCTGTTCCGCTGACTACACACTCATTTAGATTCATCCGTTTTTTGATCCCTCATGACCTGGTTCTCATTAAAACCCACAGACTAATATACGTCTTCTAATGGATAATATTGGAGGTAAGTGAAGAAAGTCAGCCAGCAATGCTGATTGAGCAGAGGAAGGATGGATGTGAGACTGGATGAAACACTGATGTCTGAGTATCACTAGTTTCTCCAGTGTGAAGGTCAACGATTTGGGTCATCGAGAGTTTTCTGTGTGGCTACTTAGAGTTATCTCTGAGCTGAATAGTTGTGTTGCAGTGGGACAGTTTGAGAAAAAGTGAGCTAGGCGATGCGCTAGTCTCACTGAACGTGTCAACAGAAAAACTATTAGCAAGTCCCAACCTAACTGACAAATCAACATCCTCGATTACAGTGCCTTGGCCTTCAACATGGTTTATGCAAAATGACATTGATGGCATGGATTTGACATGTATTCAGAATACTACGCTGACAACAATGGAAGAAGACCAGTTTGCAGAACAGCTAAACTGTTTCAAACTTGTTTTGTTTTTTACCAACATTAGCTAGTAAAATACTTTTTTTCATCATGCATTCATTTCATCATGGGTCTATAGAAAAGGATAGAGGTCTGAATCCCAGTTGGATTCTACATCTCAGTCCAGGCTTTGCATATTTTTACACAAAGTGAAGGCAGGTGGTGCACATGGATTTTTTTCTCCAAAGAAATTCCATTTGACATTATCGTAGGCAGAAACATATTTCATGTCCATCCAGTTTTCCGAATGAATTACCATATCATTACTGGCCGGGCAGGAGTCAGGCATGAGTACTAAGGAATATGAAATGGATTGGATAATAGAAAATATATTTGGGTAATGAAGAATGTGTCAGAGAAAGAGTATGATAAAGGGTTGGGACCCTAGTTTATTCAGCCCAGTCAGTATTGATGTGCTGTTCTAGCCTCCTGACAAGCAGCCTCCGTCAGTCTCCACACTCCACATTCTAGTTAACCTCCAGTCACACCAAGAGCTTCGACCAATCAGCTCAGCCAATCAGTGTCTGTTGGCTACTGGCATGGTCCCAGCTTGTTGGGGTGGGGGGTGCAGCTAGAGCATGAGCAGCCCAGCACAGGTCGCTTCAACACGGAGTACACAACACAGCGTCTCTGGTGCAGTTGGTGGCTGGGTGGCTGGACAGTGATGCTGCTGGATAAGCCTGAGATCTTCTCATTCTGAGCCCGCCACCCAACTCCCCTCCTCCTTCCCCCCTTCACTCCCCCAGGTACAGGCTACAGTATTGTATTCACCAGAGAATAGAAGCAAATTGAGAAGAGCGTTCTCTGATTTTAACATGCAGAGCCACCGTCTGGGAAAAGAGAGCGATTCTCTATGGCAAGTGTTTCTGTAATGGCACATCAAAGGACAGGATGATTTCCATCAATGGCCTACGGACTTACTGCAGGGCAAACAAAAAGGCTTTCTCCATGTCTAGTCAAGGAGGATTGGTTGTCTAAAACCACCTTGTTCTACAGAAGGATGCAGGTAAGTTCCATTCCTCCAGGCAGAGGACTGTGACGTGAGGGAACGTTCTCCGTGAAAGACGAGCCACCTTCACCTTTTGATTTCTCTCTCTCCAAAGACCATACTGAGACTCTCAAACCCAGGTGTGTGGAGAGGGGTGGGAGGGCAGGAGGTGAGGGGGGGTAGAGGAGGGGGGAAGATAGAAGGGAGGAGAAAATGGGGAGAAAGGAGGAGGGGGAGGTGGTGTGGAAGAAGAGGGGGGAGGGGGCAGGCGTGATTGGGGTCAACGCACCTGCAGCCTGATTTCTGAACATTTCAATTTGCGTCTCTCATCTTTCAGGATTGACCAAAGTCCAACCTCAGTTAATCAACTTGTAACATATTGACGAACCTACTGCAAATCCTGATGACGACGCAATGGCCTGGAAACTTATATATATATATATATGTTTAAATTCTTTTTACCCTGAAAAGATGAAGGCTAAACAAGGCTAAAACTCAGCCCCCACGCAAGGGTGTTTACCCATCCCAGACATACTAACGTGAGGGGGGGCTAGGCCCTCCTTGAATGCTGATAGGACTTTGAGACAAAGATATGAATAGGATCTGACAGGAATCAGATAGCACTCCATCACATTAGGGTGTGTGGGCCTGCCTGTGAGGACATTAATTAAAGTGTGGAATGGCAGTGTTGTCAGCTCTGTGGGGAAACAATCATTTACCGGTCAGGCTTGGTGAAAGAGTTAGGCATTTATTTTACTAATGGTCCACGGGTGGATTCTGTTGTCTGGGACCAGCGGACACATTTCGTTTTTAATTAGGCAGTTCAGTACAGTGGATATTATGAATCTTAATTAGCCGTTGGTCTTATCATTGTTTGTATCTTTGTAGTAACTGCCAAATTTGACAGGAGAAGACATGCATTCTTTATCACTTGGGTGTCACCTCCTAAATGGCATGATTGCAGTGGCCACCCCTCTGCATTAAAATGGTGCCAATCTTAATTGGTAGCTTGTTGTTGTCTTATTTACCAGTAATCTGTTGGTATTGTGGCTGCGATGAGGAAGGGGCGATGCATTCCCCTCCATCTTTCACATTATACAAGCCCAGTATTTAACCTCTTTGATTTCCCAGAATCCAATGCATAGTATCTGTCCTTGGTTCCTATTGGTTGAGCTTTACACAAATGACTGGCATTCACATGTACAGTGACACAGGCCAGATGGTTCTGATAAGCAGATGTACTGTAGAGTGTGTCAATAACGGCAGTGGCAGTCCAAGTGATTTCCATGTGAGAGTGCAGTCATGTCAGTGAGGGAGACTAGAAAACACATGCCATTAGATTCAGAGAGACATACTGGACTGCCGTCCTACCTTAACTCTGGAAGGAAAATGGCAATAACAAGCAAGAGATGAAACCTGAGATTGAGTAGTCTCTCCCCCCACTCTCCCCCCCTCTCTCTCTCTCTCTCTCTCTCTATCTCTATCTCTCTCTCTCCCCCTCCCACCCTCCCTCTTCCTGTCTCTCTCCACAGATAATTCTTCTTTAATCGCAGCTCTGCAGGTGTGCAATGGATATAGAGGGAGCGAGGCGGGTGCATCCACAAAGATTTAGCAGCCCAGCAGCCCAGCGTTATCAGAGCCACAGCAGCACCAACACACCTCAGCTGGGAAAGTGCTGCAGATGAAGCTTGATATCATCACAGGAGTTTGGCTTTTCAACAGCCAGTCTCTGTGTTTGCAGAATGGGGAACGATCAGGAAGCAAATCTTTCTATGGTTCTCATCTCATTGTCACCCGTAGGAGAGCCTGTTACGTTGACATCATGGCCAAGCAATGGGCATCTTCATTGTTTTAAACCTACAACCAAATGAAAGTGGTCAGGGATGCAAGTGTGGTGTGGGCTGTCTTTTAAAATGTCTAGCTGTGTGGTCTGTGTTTGTGGAGCTAGAAGGAGTAAAACGGACGTTTGAAGTAATTTGCTGACTTTGTGGCGGTCTGATCAAACAGACTTTGAATCTGACTGATGAAAGTGAGAATACCTGTTTCATCCTGGGAAAAACTTGATAACTGAGTCAATGCTAAAGCAAGTAAACATTACCGTTCAGACTTAAAAAGGAAATATGTGGCCCTACAAACAGAAATTATGGCCATTAGAGAGAATTTGAACTGAAATGTATTGTGCATACTATTATTATATTCCCACATCAAGAAAACAGATGCATCAAGAAATATGACAGAATGAATGACTTTTAGATGTGTCTGAAATGCAATGATCCGGAACTTGATATGATATTAGTATTTACAGTTGTTGGGAAGATCTGTATATACAAATTATCCAAATTCCGCTTAACAAGAAAATTAAAAAAAACTATGTGTGCCACATATCTAGTTATCTTAAAATGTTTTTGAGAGAGAAGCTAAGTTGGACTTACTAAAGAGTGCCTAAAATAAGAATAGTTCAGAATTCCTATTGCACACCATCCCTTGCTTCTGAATTACACCAGTCCCTCTCAGTCCCTCTCCCACTCCCAGTTCCTCAACCGATTTCTCGGGTTCACAACGTGAGTTATAACCCATTGTGCCGGCACGTCACATTTGCCGAGATGAACGATCACAACAACATATTCATCCACACTACAGCAATCTGTTGGACGTCACAGCTGCCAGAGTGCGAGGAGTAGCCCTACTTCATGGGGTCAGATGGTGTCCCTTCAGAGGAATAGAAAACAGGGCAGAAAGAATCGTCTAGAATATCAGAAGGTGTGCGTATCGACATGCCAGTGGTCAAAGGTGGTAACGTCTTTCTTCAATTACCTTCAAAGCTTGCAGGAGAAGCGCGGTGTCGCCGGTGCCTCCCACGTAGAGCGCTGACACACGGCCCATCTGTCTGGTAGAGCTCAACCCATAATGCACTGGTGTGTCCATCTTCTGTCATAAATGATCTCATTTCTCCACAGTGAGTTTGGTCGTTGGATTGAAGTGGCTCTGGGTCATACAGGAGCTACTTGTACACTGCGTTGCCGTAGCCTGGCTAGCTGAATGATTGTCTCTGTCTAATGTTGCAGCAAATCAATTTAAGAGATGCTTTTGGACAAGTATGATTTACATAGACATGGCGGGGGGCTTTCTGTGCTGACTGTCTGATTTAATTACTCGGACTCTGGAGTCAATGTAAATTTGCTGTTATGTCACTGGGTGATACATTTCCTTGTCTTAGGATGGATTATCAAGTGAGTTACTGTTTATAGAGAGCGGCAAAAGTGTTTGGATTCAGCGTGATTATAGCGGTCTGGTGCAAAGAGTTTCCATGCCAAGATTAATAGTGTCAACCTGCATCAGCGTGACACAATAACTTATTGTCAGACAACAGAAATGCAAGAAAATATATTGATAGAAAACTCTGTTCTCTTCCTGGAACGAATCAATATTTGTATTCATTTTTTGATTAAGGTTTTTCATCAGTCCAACTACATGGTGCACAGTCATGAATATTGTGTATAATCACCCGAGGCTATTGATAAAACTAAAACATTTGAACTATGTTTTGTTTTGACAAGAGTTCACTAAAGAAAGTTGAAGAGCCAGTGTATTTAATTTGACCCCTTCAACGTAGAGTCACAGTCCCCTGTGTCTGAGGGATACTTTGTATTATTCATTCAGATTTGACTAAATTATTTAGTCCAGTGTGCAGAAACACTGGATTATCTCAAGTCAATTATTCCTCGTGAATAATTTAGGTGCAATGAGTGGCGTTCTGATCATTTGTCGTTTCATGCATCAGTAATGCTATAAAAATATGCTTTCTCTAGTTTGTTTGTTTGCAGTGTTATTTCCCAATGCAGTGCTATGATAGTGGAGTAAATCACAGTCTTTCAAAACGACTAACTATTACCAGCTGCTGGGGATCTTCTGGATTTTCTCCCTCCGCTAACGAGGAACCAAATCCTGGCATTGACAAGCATTGACTTTTACTGTATTTTCTGTCTTCATTAGAGGCTGTGTTTTGAACCTTGAAACCAGTCAACCCTTTGAACTTGAACTGTGTATCTTTGTATTTGCTCTCATTGCCTCGAGGTTTTTAAGATGACATTTAGTGTGCCCTCTGACAGGTCAAAGCTTTAGAGCATTCACTCCAAGACCAAACAAATCCTCAGAAAACTCAGGCTGGGTCTGAAACTCTACTCTGGGTGGTCAGGGTGTTTCTAGGCAACGCTCCCAAACTATCCCTGCCCACACAGGATGTAAGCACTCAACATTGTCAGAGATGGATTGGGTGGATGGGACACGTACGACTGTCTAACCTTTACTCTGATGAAAGTATAGTGTTTTGGACTACTCTCCTGTGTTGAACTCTATGGAGACTGGAAGGACTGCACAGAGGTTTTCTTAGAAAAATTCTAAAATACTATTTTGATGAATATAGTCTTATATAAGAGGGATATTAAGAACTTCAAGAAGGGGGAAAAGCACGACAGGGTTTGAAAATTTTTGAAGCCCCACTCCAGCTCTGTGAGGACACCATTGGGGAAGGGATTTCTTTCTTGAGTTTAGTCGTTTCATTCACACAGCACAGCTGGTGCAAAGCAACACATTCCTATTGAGAGTTAGAAAGGGTTGAGAGCTAGTGATGTTTTTTTACCACTTAGATAACAAGAAAAATCAGACTTTGAAATTCAAAGGCTCTCCAAAGCATACAGCTTACTGATAGCCAAAAGAATTGCGTTGCCCTGGAAATTACATGTTTTTGAATATGGTGGTTTTAGACCTTGTGTAAATGAGTGGAATCAATGGATTCATGTGTTATCGTGTATATTCGTTCTGTCCCTCTCTTTTAATCCTCTCTTTTAAGTCTTGCTGAAGCACATTTTCAAATCACAGTTGGACCTTATGCGTGTTTGGCACAACAGTATTTTCCTAGTTGTGTAAATATTACACAATGTTATTTTAAACAGTCAAATGAAAAGTACACGATTGAATCTGATTGGAATCTGATTGGTTTCATGACTGTATTTAATCCTTGATTGTAAAGGTTTCAAAGATAGTTATAATGCCGCTGATGTTTTACAACACCAGTGTCAGTAAAGTTAACAAATATCATAGACTGAATTTGCAGTTGTTTCTGTGGCAACAAAGAACACTAGTGACATACCAATGTTAGTTTCAAGCTAAATGAAATGTTATATAAAAAGCCACCAACCACCAGTGCATTTATGTGCTGTATTTGAGATATGTTTTCTGAATTGTCAGAATTGGTGACCGGTGTGTTAATTTGGACACAATGTTTCAGTGGAGAACTGTTTACATGAATGGTCTCTCAAGTGTGTTTCTGTCTACTTCTGCCTCAGTTTTGCTGTGACACAGGTGGCAGACAGAGATCCTACACTGTAAAGAACCCAGCAAAACTGGGATAGAGCACAAGTAGGAGGATAGAGTTCATCTCAGTTAAAAAAAAATTATATATATATTACTTTTAGAGTCATTCTGATGTTTTGGAAATCCTCTGGTGGGTCTCACACAGGGTTTTACAGTTACAGGTTAACAGCAGCATGAGAAACCCCAACAGTGTCCTCCAGAGTCTGACAAGGGTGACATAACGCTGAACCAGTCACTGTCACGCTCTGTTCTAAAAGAACTGTAACACACTGATAAGGTCCTCTGAAAGAGAAATGGAGAGACGATGAAAGACAGAAATAAAGAGAGAGAAAGAGACAAAGGAAAGAGAGAAATGTGGAAAGACACTCCAAAAACAATTGGTTAAAAGTTGAGAGACTCTATTCTAAGTAATGATCACGTAAGATCCTGTAAAATGGAATTGAAAACGAGTTTTAAGTTCACCACACCACAGAAGAATGTGTTATTAACTACCCATCCAAATTCGAATGAAAAAAAAACACAGACAAGTATGTTAAATTAGGCTTTGAAATCGTGAAAAAATCTGCACTCTTCTCTGCTTGAGACTGGGGGGGCATGTCGCCTGAAGGAGCTGAAGCTCCGCCCCTCGCTGCCTACCTACGACCCAGATAATGGACGCTATGTCAAGCCAAACAAAACAGTATAGAATTAGAATGTATTTGTTCAATGAGTGAAACATACAGATGCATATACATGAAAGGTTCCCCTGAGCTGTAACACAGGAGTAAAAATGGACTCCAGAGACAGCAGACAGTGAGCTCTCCAACTACTTCTAGCACATTAGTTACCATTTCACCAAAATACCATCATTTTACACCGAGTAGCCTAATATCAAGTTAGCGGTTTGCACTAACTCATAGCAGAGATACCTCTGGAAAAGTTGTCTAGTATAATTATAACAAGCACACAGAACTGAGTGATGAACTGCTGGCGGCGGTGGATGGTCCAGGTGCGACCGGAGGAGGAACGGCCGGGAGGGCGATGCTCGGTAGGCTCCGAGCTGCAAGAGAAGCTGTGTGTCCCTGAACCCCGTCTGTCTCTGGTCCATGTTAAAACTATCCGCCGTGAAATGGTCACTGCAGAGGCGGCTGTTGGAGTTCATCCGAAGCTTTCCATCAGTGTGGCTCTTCACAAAATCAATCCACCTATTGTTCCTTTCCTCATCAATAGGGAAATTAAATAGCGTTGCAGAGCAACTGAAGTTCTTGCATCCAGGGAAGATGCAGTTGCGGGTGGAGGGAGACATCCCGAAGCTAGCTAGCTAGCTGATATAGGCTAGGCTACAATAACAGTACAGCAGGAGGAGCCATTCAGTGATCTGACGTAGATGGGTCAAAATGACGTAGATAGGTCATTTTTTGGCTCCACCCTTTAAAACCTGATCTGAAAATGGAAGAGAAACTGTTCTACGGTCTAAGTCCACATTTCAGTGCGACAAAGTTTTTGCGCTTTGCACATGCTTTCAGGAACTTATTTCACACGTATATAATGTACTGAGAAGGAAATCATGGAATTTGCTTTACAGGATCTTTAAGGTTTTCAGACAAGTGAAAACACTATTTAAACACACAGCTCTTCAATATTTCTCCCCGTTGCAGTATTTGACTGCCTGAGTCAGTCACCACCTGACATTTTGGGATATGTCAACCAAATGGCAGAGATCCGAGAGTCATAAACGTGGTAATTAAACGACCATAAGCGGCGTTTTAAATAAGGATCATCCTGACCTGAGCTTCTTTCCATTTCTCTTCAGGCCAATGTTTTGGTTCATTAATAGTCTTGACAACCAACAACCACAAAGTAGACAGACAGAAAAGTCTGTTGGTAAAACACTTCAGGATTAGACATAATCCACTGCTTGTCCCCTGATCCTCTTAAATAAATTCTATGCTGTAGCCTTACTGTACAGTCACTGCAGAGGAAACCTTTCATGCTATAAATGGACCGGAATGCGTTTCAGCAATCTCAACAGAGATTGCTGTTTAGAGGGTTAGATGTTGATTGAAGGCTTCATTTCCACTCGGTGAGAGAGCTCTGTCTTCCATATTTTCGATAAAAGTGCATCCCTGCAGTTAGGGAACCCAGAGGTAAGTGACACAAAATAACAGGACGAGAGAAAAGTAAATGAATGTACGACAAAACTTTGATTTCTTTCTTTCTCCATTTTTCCTAAACTGTCTAATTATAATTACATCTACAGTCCCCTCTTAAAGTGCAAATTTGGAACTTTTAGTACTCTATAAAATCTGTCCTCACACAACAGGAGCACCTCTTTCTTCAGACAGTGCTGGTTGGTACATCAAAAGAAGAACCAATTTAGTATCGTTTGATGAAGAAAGGTCTTATACTTCTCCCATCTCTGTATTTGAAGCTGCATGTTCAAATACTTTAAGAGCTTCATCAACCTCTCCTGCAATTTAATGCTTTTTCAAGGAAGATGGCATTTTAAACTCGGTGATTAGTAGAAATGTCAATGTGCTCCGCTATTTTTGTACCCAGAGAATAGGATGAGAAGGACGCACTTGATGCCAATTGGTTAAATAATGTATGACACACAGGAATTAGCATTTGGAGATACGGTAAATATTCAATATATATTTCACATCTGATGGTGTGAGTTTTGGTGGGCTTCTAGCACATCAAGAAAAAAGGCATTGGTGTGCAACTATGAAGCTGGGATTCATAAGGAATCACTAATATCTGGTCAAACAGACAAATAACCGCACCTGTAACGAATCTGCCAAGCATCAGAAATCAAGAGAATTCCTTTGGGCCCGACAACACAAATTATGTTGTTATAGAAGTTAAACCCACAAAGCTGTTCTCCTCCATGTTTGACCTTGAAGTCTGGGGGAGCCTACTCTGTCATCTTCCTCTGAGGTCCGAAAGTTTTACGGCCTCCGTACTGGAAGGTGTTTTATCTCAGTGTGGGCAGGAGACTGTGACATTATCAAAGCGCAATTCCCTGCAACTGCTGTTTCTAGCCCTCCTCTCACCTCTATAAAAGCTGTGTAATTTTCATTCTGAGAATGTTAAATGGCCGCCAGCTGATGTAGAAGACCAACCATTTAATAACTTTCAGATCACTTGAACAACTCTCTGAAAAAAATCTGTTTGTCTTTTATATTATGGATGAAAACCTAGACAGGTATTCAGACAGCCATCAAAGAGAAAACAGCACACTGCAGTCAGGAATGTCTCTGTTGTTTAAGGCATATTTAGATCTCAGAAACATATAGGATTTATGACTGAACCTCTCTATTTGGTGTTTTAGCTCGAGTCAAAAACAAAGAGGAAGAAGGCATTTCTTCTGCAGGGCCAGAAGGGCCTCAAGGTCGGCCACTGGCAATCTGGTGTAATTTACCAAAATAGCAGTTCTGTGTCATTCAATTTCAGGCGAGCACTTCCAGAGGAAATATGTAAAATGACTGCACCCTCTTATTCTCCTCCTTTGGCTAAACTCTGCAATTAGACTGAAGACAATGCAGTGGAAATGAAGTCTGCACTCTTGGCAAACCATGGGATTTTAGGTGGCTTGAGGCCCAACAAAATATTCTCAAAGGGAGTTTACACCACATATATTTAGTGAAAACCATTCACAGTAGAGTACTCTTCGTGACAGCGGTGAGATAGACAATTACACTCAGGGAACTTCATTTGGTGCTGAGTAAAGTCCCATACAGTAGGATTGGTCGTGTGACCTTGCACTTCATAGCACCTGTCCAGCCCAAACCTGCTCAAGATTGGAAATTGTCAGGCGTCCAAAATACTCCCAGTGTTGGCTGGTTGGAGGACAGACAGAGTATGTAGTTATTTCTGGAGAGGGCTTCACCGGCGCTCCATTGAGGTTGGCAGTTATGTACTTCTGAAATGAGTGCTCTCTTTACCTGCCTGTTGATGGATGGAGAGAGAGGGAGCCAAGCGGACACTGAGCCAGAACGTCCCTGATGGCTCCCAGGGAGAAAGACATAATTGTTTTTGAGGACCATTGTTCTGGTCGATAGGTAGGTGCTGGGATTTTCACTTCTCTGGCTCCAAAAGCATAGACACACACACATGCTCCCATACACAAACACACACACACACATTCAGACACACACACACACACATTCAGACACACACACACATTCAGACACACATATACAGGGATCAGAAGTGTTCATACACTAAGGCTTTCTGTCAGTTCCTGCTACAGTATTCTGTATCACTGAATAGACTCTTCCACTCACTGAAGCCTCTGTTGCACCAAAACAACAATATGCAGTTTATTACTGACATAGAGCCCAGAAATAGATGGTACAACTCAACTCAGTCATGGAGTTTTTGTTATTTCAAATGTAAAGATTAATATAATCAAATAACACACAGGAATAGTGTAATGTGAGTACACACATGGGAAGGGAAAAGACCTGCAAGACAAAGCACCCCAGCTTCTCACAGACTATTTTGTACCTTAACAGGCAGTGTTTTCCCAGCGCTTGAAATCCCAGAATTTTGCAGTAATTTTTTTTTCCAGTTGGCAGGTTTCCCACACTGACAGGTCTGCTAGACTCTATTGGGAATCTCATGAATAAATGTAAGACTATTAAACAAATTTTAAGTTGCTGCTTCGCATTCATACAGCCCAATCATGACAATGGTTATGAGACCCGTGGGATGGTAAATAAGAAGCTAGTGACGAAATGGGTTCTTTAGGTGGAAATCTGTGGTGGCCATATTGTTTTGGGGGTCTGGAGCAGCCAATTTCAGTAATGTTATAATAATGTATGTACGTAGTTACCATATGCTTTAAGAGATGTACAATACAGAGGATTTGCACCTGCAAGCTTTTGGTCTGCAGTCAAGTAACCTTTGAGTAGCACCCTCCCCAGTAATGGGGATGGGTGAAATGTTATTAAAATTGCTGCAGGAAGTTGGATGTCTATGCAGGTATCTTTGTGGATATACATATTTAATAAAAACATATACAGTGCTTTCTCAGTAGAGCAATTACCGTTTTCTGCCAGTTTCTGCAACTTGTTTATCTCCAAGTTGTGCTTCAGAACCAGTCTCACACAGCTAAAATGAAAAACGATAATAACATATCTGCATATGCTTACCGCTGCAAATTGGATTTTCTGCACCAAAACAAGAACCTGAAAATGGACATCTGTCACCCTAACTTCACGCCATCCCCTTCATTACCCTGCTGGGGACACAATGAATATAAACACATGATGTGTGACAGGAGACCCATTCTATCAGGGGAACAGAAAGGTGGCATTTGCAGCTGCGGTGTGCGGTTATGGCGATCTGCCAGAGGCGCTCTGTGAAACGTGACCTTCCAGGGGCTCTGTGACCCGAACAGGTCGCTCAGATAAACCTTCTGGGGCTGCTGTGCTGCTCCTCAGCCCTGGAGGGGTGAGGTTTGACGGCCACGCTCTCAAGCTATTTTCATCCATCACAGGTAAACAAGAAAACTATTTAGGCCTCATGCCTGGAAATCCTTGTGTCAAATGCCACCCTACTGAACACAGAAGCTTTCTTTCATGAGTACCACATGTAATAAAATTCAAACAAATGTACATGTAAAATGAATTCTAATGTTTATATTATCATTCAATGTAAACTATGATGGTAAATAAATGATACCTTAAGTTACAATTAGTTACTTTCAGCATGCAGTGTCATGGAAATTCATGGTATGGTTCTACTGACACTCATGAGAAAAGCAGTTCTCCTTGTCTTATGACTCCGGTACCAATATGAACCTGCTATTCCAACATGTTATTAGGAACATCATGATACACGATGATCAGAATATCCAGAATATCCCTGTAACAGATTACTTTCTTGATCATAAATCAGTGACTATATTCCTCTATCCCAGGCCACATTCAGGTCTGGATTCAACTCACAACCACAACAATAAATATCACTGCAAACCTCCCACCACAACTTTACGTTTGTCTTAAAAATGATGACCCGATTGATTGAGAGATGGGCCAATCGATGGCAGATGAGTGGGTAGAGGCATGGTAAGTTGAGCCTAAGTTGGAGTCCATCACTACTGTTTGTCAGAGATGAATGTGTGGAGTCGGTATGCCAGACAGAGTGGGCTGTGTCCACCTCTCAGAATAGATGGAGATCCTGTCAACTCTCTGCAATTATATGTTGGGGAAAACCTCTCATCAATCTGCAAACTGACCATATTTTGATTTGCGAAATGAAACACTTAAAGGGTAGTGAGTACTACCTGGAGTTTCTCTGGGCACATAATCTGAACAGGAAAAACACTAAGCTCCAGGCATGACTTATGGCTGCGGGACCCACAATATAGCTCTTCCCTGTAATATCATGAGATAAGGTTAGAAACTTGTTTCCCATAGATAGGAACGTACTGTGTGACACAGAGTAAAGATTTCTCCAGTTTTAGCCTCATTGTAGGTAGAAAAAAGTTATTATCAGGGCTAAATAGACCAGAGGGTGAGACTGCTACGTTGGTGTTACCAGCACGGCAGTTCTTTTCCTGTATGAAGAACAAATGAACAGTAGAGTGGCAGTCTGGAAAAGAGACTGACTCCCTTCTCAGCCTCTCTGCCATTTATGTTCAACCTCCTTACATAAGCCAGCAGCTGAAGTGTATGGTCCTCACACACACACACACACACACACACACATTCACATGGACACACATGCACACACACGCACACAAAGATTCCTAGTTGATAGGTGTTCATTGTTCCAGAACAGAAAGGAATGTGCACCTGAAGCCTAGATCTAGTCTAACTGCTGAGAAATCTTGGCAGTCTAATTGTTTTACTGGAACATACTTAACAAGAGATTTGCAGCTCTGTTTAGTTATTCACTTTTATTTGGGAGGGTATGCTTTGTGTCTTATTACACAGGCGAGTAGAGAAGTGGCTTGGGGAACATTCAGGGGAAGAGTATTACTCATAAGTGAGCACTGCCAATTTTGTTTTCCTTGCTCAGCCCTTTTTTAGAACCACAGGAATTATTTGGTGATACTGGAGACTGTGACACCACAAGAGGCTAGGTGCTGGATGGAAGATATGTCCCCCTCCAGTGGCTGAGGTCATTCGGGACTACAATCCACAATGGTGGCCTCAGCTGCATGTCAGACAATTCTGCCCTCCGCGTCATCCATTCATTCCTGATAATGGACACCTTGTCGGGCCTTATCCCTCGTCTTCAATGCACTATTTGTCTTCTGAGGGTTCTAATTCTGTTCTTTCCAGTGTTCCAAAGAACCATCAAACCTGAACCACCCGCTCATTGTCTCTTTGCTGTCTGTTGGCTGTCTGCTTGCTGTCTACCTGCCGACCCGCCACCTGCCTGCCCATTCTGCCTTGCCACCCTGCCAACCGGTCCCACACCCTCCACTTCGGCCTAGCCCCCGTCCCTCTACCACCCCGACCTTCAATAAACCCTCCTGCTCTCCTGAGCTCATTGTGTTGTGCACATGGGTCCACTAGTTGGCTCTCATAATAGTAAACTGCTCATGTAATACCTGGGAATTCGTATTTTCTTTGCATGCTGTCTTTGAAATCCTTTTAGTACCACTGTGTAAGAGACGGCACCCACAATTGTTTGATGTTGCACTTCAGGAAATATGTTTTTGCTGCACTGTTCTGTGTAATAATGTTATTGTTGCACTGTAGTTAAGAGTTGGGAATATTGTTGCACCATGCCTGGTAGCTGAGATGTGATTGCTTTATACTGTGCCACGTAAATACAGATCGTTCCTTGATCACCGAAATGATGTTATAATTGTGCACTTCTGATCCTTGATTTGCCGTGGTGTATGTGGACCATTTGTATGTCACTTTGGATAAAAGCATCTGCTAAATGGGTAATGTCTACTTAACCCATGTAACCTTGCCTTTTTTACCACTGCCCAGCTCATTTCAAACAACCTCCCTCTTTTTTCTTTTTACCACTCTTCTTTCATTTCTCTATCTCTTCTTGTACTCTGGCTGTGTGTATCTTCTTTCTCCTTTTCACCTTGCCACTCTCTCTCTCTCTCTTTCATCCCTCATTTCTCAACTGTGCCATTAGCATCCTGAAAGGTTACAAATGGGGGACTGGAGGGGAAAGACAAGGGTAGACGGATGGGGTGAGAGATAGAGGCAGGCAAAGAGGCAGAATGAGAGGCAGGCATGAAGGCAGGCAGACATCTGGAGCCTGATTGCCAATTAATCTAGAGAATAGAGACAAGCTAGTCATGTGTGTTTGTTGACTCGGGCTGTCAAGGGGGTGGAGTCTTGAAGATGCCCAGGACATCTGTGAAGACTGAGGTAATCATGGCATATGCTCTGTGGAGTTGTACAGTGGCTGTGAGAGAAAGTGAGTGTGTGTGTTTGTGGGGAGGGGATTATGTGTGTTGGGGAGAGAGTCTTCTGCCCTTTAAAGTTAAAAGTTATGAATCTGACCTTTGTGTTAACTTTCAATAAAGGCAACATGTTTTCAGTTCTCTATAGGGTGATCTTGGCATTATGGTCTTCATACCATATGATTCAGTTTGTTTTCTGATAGACAGTGCTGCTGCAGTTCAAAATATCCTAACAGACAGGGATTTCAGACAGAGTCACCTCACCATGAAGCCAGAGTGTCATGCTGTCAGGCCACAGTAGATGTTAATGAGAAATGTGCACTTGCATCACAATGACCGCTGACCCACACAACGGGATTTCATTGGCTCTATCTGGCCCTCTGGGTGTCCTCTGAGCAAGGTCTCGACCAACCGCTGCTCAGAACCTGCTCAGAATATTCATAGCCTGGTGTGTTTATGGAGCCAGGAGACAAGAATTGATTTGTTTAAAATGACCCAGGGCTCTTCTGGTGCTCTGTGGCAGCAGCTCAACTTCTCTTCCCTGAGAAGGAAAGGGATTTTGAACCTTTGTTTGTGTCTCCGAACAATCCATTGTAAACCTATGTTCTATGTGAAGTGGTGTTCTCAGATGGGGAGGAGGTATTACGTAAATGTTTTGGGTTTTTTGCATCCCGGAGGGTACCATTAAAACCCCACTCTTTACGGTAAAAGAGATGCCAGTATAGGGAGCTTCTTGCATTTTGACAGAATTCGATGATCCAGTTTGTCCCATTGGCTGTAGTCTCTAAGCTGGTGTTCGTGATGGAATCGTTTACCTCGTACCACTGCATGAGTGGAGACTTTCTCTGATTGAGTTGTGGCAAAAATGTCTTGGTTTTTTAATATAAAAAGAGATGAACTGAAGCGTGTGTGTATGTATGGTGTGCATGTGCGTGCATGTGCATACATGTGTGTGTGTGTGTGTGTACTGTACTCAGTATTTCCATGTTGTACTGAATCTCCTCAGCCAGAGGGCTGCTGGGACTGAGTTCCATCTATCATTGATGAATGCCACCATCTCCTCACTGCTCCACTGATTTGTGTCTCTGTCCCAGCTGTGATTTCCAGTGCTGGGTCATATGCTAGGACTTGAACCCACTAGCACACGCAAATCAAAATACCTCCATCCCTTGTTTTGTGCCGAGTCGGGGTAATACGAACAAACTCTCATCTTTATTAAATATTTAGGATGAAACATTTTGGTTGTATAATGTGTTTAATGTTAGATTTTTTTTTATACAGTTTTGTTATCAAAGTGTAGCTTGGTTCGATGGTGATCGAGTAGTATTCACCTGGATCAGGAGTGGCCATGTTCCAAGTCCTCCACTATGTGACACGAGAGAGAAAATGCTTGAAAGTATAACACCTTTAGCCTCTTGATTCTCTCTCCCTGGAGCAAAGTGTTGTCTCTCAGATCTGGGGATTAAGAAGCAGCGTGGCGGCCCAGGGGCATTCCCTAAGCTCCCCAAATTTGAGAGGAGATATGGCTCCTCTTAGAAAAGCAAATCTGTGTGTGTCAATACATTATACATCGACGCCACAGGACGTGCATTTGGTGTTGGTTTTTACACAAAGAAAGGGTTAGAAGAAACAGACAGATGGTAAACAGAACAGAAGCCGGTAGAGCTGAGGGAAATGTAATATGACAGAGTAGTCTCGCATTTACAACAACGTGTTTTGTTAATGCATGTGTAACAGACTGTGCAGAGGGTGATGCATCAATGATGTGCGAGAAAAGAAGCGAAAGGGCCTCAACAATGCACATCCACTATATCTCTCTTGCTTCTTTTCGAAGATGTCTAAAATGCAAATGGAGGACGTATTTGATCCCGCTCTCTGTTGATTAGAGCCCACTGTCAAGCGCAAAGATCTGCCTGTGAGGCTGATTATTAAGACTCGAGACTCACACATCTGTCTCTCTCTGATACGCCAGCAAAGAAAAAAAAAATCCCTCCAAGAAATTATCTGGGTGCCCAGACTTGAAGATGAGTAATGTGTGTTGGTTTAAAAAAGAAAAAGAGGCATGAATCGTTTTAATGTGTCAGAACAAGATGGTGCTTCTTTGAGAGCCTCCATTACATGGTTTTGCTAATCCAGACATGCTAATCCATGTCCGAAATGCGTCTTTTGTGTATAATCCCGACACAATTTCCATGGGATTAGGGTTTAAGAGGGGACTGGAACGATACACTTTGTTGGCCAATATGACCCAGTATGCATTTGTTGAGTACCACTGGTTGAGAGTCACACAGAGCATTCAACTTCAGAGACTACAGTAGAACTTAGCTGTTTTAGGATGGTGAAGGAGGAATAGTGAGAATATTTTGAGCCTAATCCTTGATGCTAATGTCCTGGTGTGTTTCTCAGAGCCTGAGCCTGTGCATCTCTATGTAAAATCCCATGGTCTCATGGCCCCAGGAAACTGCACCTCCTCAACAAACAGAGTCCGGGACATTACGTGTGTGTGCTCTGGGAGGAGGACCTGCCAATCGCAATGACAAACCTAGAGAACACTCACACATATGCACAGCAGCTGAACTTCAGTAGGAATCAGCACATGTCTGTATGCGTGCTCCTGATACAGTAAGACTGGACAAGACAATTCATCCAGTTATAATTATGGTTTTAGTAACACTTCTTATCTCCTTATTCCAGGTGCTTGTAATAAGTGTAGTTATGTAATAAGGCCTTTCTAAATTAGTCATATTAAGTAACACATATTAACGTTAATAAACATTTAATAAAGGTCTCAGACTTATTAGGGAGTCAGATGGCTGAGCGGTTAGAGAATCGGGCTAGTAATCAGAAGGTCGCTGGTTCAATTCCTGGCCGTGTCAAATGACGTTGTGTCCTTGGGCAAGGCACTTCACCCTACTTGCCTCGGGGGAATGTCCCTGTACTTACTGTAAGTCGCTCTGGATAAGAGCGTCTGCTAAATGACTAAATGTAAATGCAAATGTTATTAACTCTAACCCTTACAAATATTTGTATTTTATTATTAACACACTGTTAATAAGTATCTTACGAGGGATACTTTCCTTCATCTCACCAAACTATCTGTTTCCAACCCTGACCTTTTTTAACTTTCACTGTTTTCGCTGTTTAGTTGATCCTCATTATGCAGTATATCTGTGCTGTATCTAAACGCGCCACAGGAAGGATTTAAGCAGCTACAAGGCATAAAGTACACACCGCTTAACATATAAGGCACTGATTTCAGCTGACTCCCTATTATGTCAGGTTGGATCTCTCTCCCGCAATTACCTTCCCTTCTCAAATCGCTCTCCGTGGCTTTGTTTGGAGCATTTATAATTCAGAGAGATTATGCTCCACTTTCCAACTTCCTTTCCCTCATCCTACTCCCTCGTTCTCCTCCTCTCTTTCATCCTAGATTACAGATTTTCAATTTCCCCTCTTATCTTTTTTTTCAAAGTTGACACTCTTTTTCTTTCCATAGTAAGGCTCAGTCTGTACACATTCTCTGTCACCTTCTTCTTCATAGAGTCGGATACATCTATTAACGATGGGCTCCTGCTGGAGCGTTCCATTGTCACGGTGATATGACTTAAAGTAGCCTACGGCAATTGCAGATGAGAGTATAAAGAAAGTAGAGAACCAGTAGAGAAATAAAGAGAGCAGGAGCTAATCTCACTCCGTGGTAGTCCTTCACATTCCAGGGGCTCTCTCGCTCTAGAAGTGTGTGTGCTTTCGAGAGACAGAAACAGTGAGAACAGGAGAAGGATATATTTGTGTGTAGGTGTGTGTGTGTTCTTTGCGATGTGGATAGTAAACATAGACTTCACTCTGACCATCAAAATATTGAAAAATACACTTCTGATATTTTATCTCCTACTGTACTTTCGATTTTCACCATTCATACATCACTTTGGATACAAGAGTCTGCTGAATAAGAATAAACTAAATGTTTGTGAATGTGTGTGTGCCCATGGGTGGAGGCAGACACTGAAAGATTAACAGTATGCCAGTCTCGTGGCAGCTGGAATATGATTCACATCTCAATGCATTATAAATGTATGGAATGGTTTAAAAATATACAGGATTTTAAATTATTCAACCTTGCCTTCACTCTAGGAGAAACATCTTAGCCTGAATGCTGTTCAGCAACTGCGTAATGGGACAAACAGCTTGAGCATTATGTTTGACGATATGGAAAAGGGGGAATTTTTAGATTTTAGGCACTGGAATACACAGATTGCACAAAAACAAGTCATCCTGCTTGACAAATGCACCTGTGGTTCTATCTATCCAACACTGGACATGGGTTTGGGAGATGATTCTAAGTAGAAGTTGAGACAGTGCCACATAACATTTGTGTCTTTGGAACAGACTCTCTTGTATGTGCATTAGGAAGTACATTTATAAAACCCGGCAAGAGTTGAAAATTAAAAAAAATAAAACTTTAAAACCCTCTTCCACCAATTCAAGTTACCGGTAAACTAACATTATCCAATCTCCTCAGGTTGTGTGACCTACAAAAAAAGCACTCAAAAGTGTTTAATTTATTTATTTCGAATTACTTCCTAAAACTAGCAATGGCACACAGACATGACAGAATGTGTTGTCGTGCAGACCAATGTGGATGTGCCTAAGACCATGATGGACATCCATGAGTGCATTACGCCCCCCAGTGGCTGCATGTGGAAGTCCAGGAGACGATGAGTCATTCCTGCTGTAAAACAACTTTGCCCAATCTGCAGGGTAGGCCTCATTTGAGAGACAAATGTGTCTCTTTTAACAGTCAGCAGTGATGGAGTGATGGAGCCCCAAGGTCTGTGAAGGGATGGGCACTGAAGGAACTGTACAGGGTTATAGGGAAAAGATGGAAGGGGGGATGAAAGGAGGCGGTAAGGTGGAGAGAGTGACAGAAGGAGCGGGCGAGGGAGCCGAGGTGCCGTGATGAGAAAATTTAAGTGTGTGCCAACAGTGAGCAGAGACTCTCTCAGCATGCAGCTGCCGTTGAGACAAGAGGTGTGTGTTTGTGTGTGTGTTTATGCATGCAGGTGTGAGGGCCAGACTGAGAAGATGAGGTAAGAGCCAGAGTCTGTGCATCCATACGATAAGATATGAAAAATTATAATGATTTGATGCTTCATACAGCTTTCCATCTGTGATTGGAAGATGCCCACTGAAGGATTGTCCTCAGACTGACAGCACACACAGCAGTTCCGCTGCAGTATCATTTTCCCTAAACAGATAAAACACAAGCCGGGAGGTTTTTGAAAAATTTGTATTTTCATTGGGCACCAAAATGACTAGTTTCATCACCGCTGAGAGTTTGTAATTACAGAGGACCGGCTGTATATTGAACCCTGCCAATGAACACTATCTGGCATGGCAGAACATTGAAAACCCATTATTTCACATATTTTAATTTCTCCAAAACCAAAAGTTTAAACGATAGTTGATGTACCACTACTATCCAATAGTAGTAGATTGATCAACAATTACATATTTCTGTTTCATGTCTCGCTTTAAAAATAGGCAGAAATGCTTTGGTGAGGATTGTATGCCCGGTAAGCACGTGTAGTCCCCTACCAATACGCACCTTTACACACCTTTATTTTCTCCTTGTAACAACCAAACACCCTGCATTGACATCCTTCAGGCCAGGGCCTGTGTTTCCTCACCGGGAGGTGTAAGTAAGCCCCTCACCTCTATGTCCCTCCTCTCATCCTCTCTTTGGTGAACTGGAACAGGAAAGCTTGTCTGTTACCTCAAACTAGGCGCTGAAAGGGCATTTCATGGGTGTTTATCCATTCACTAAACTCCTCTCAGCCGTATCCTCCTGCAAAATTGCTATAAAATACTTAAGACTATAGTCAATTTCCAAACTCAGAGCCCCATGAAACTGAGTATTACGAAAGACCAGTCCACTATGTGAAAAGTACTCACCTGAAAAACACTGTTTTCACAGTTAATCCATTTCTAAACTGTATGAGTAACAGGAGGGTTGAGGACATTAGTCACACCAGCATTGTGTACCAACACAAACACTTGCATGTATTCAAATTGTACTTTGTTCAGTCTGCTTTCAGTTGACTCAATTCTTTTTGGGGGGAAAATGTAAACTATCACCTTTTCACTAGAAGAAATAGCCACCTGTCTTACACGTTCGTCAATTAGATTAACGTCTCCTTCAAACCTCACCCTTAAAAACGTAGGAAGAAATGACATCATTATGTCATTTTTAACCAGAGGGCCTCCTATGAGACATCATCCTAAATGTTAGGTTATCGAATCCGTCTTGGTCTCTCTGATATCTCCTATTTCAAAGACCCCCACCCATTTGAGAACTTACATGAATGCTATGCGTTTGGCCCTCTGTGACATTGACAAAGTGAGAGTACGGCTATAAGGCACCGTCGCTGTGCGCTGTCACTGAAGAAGAGACACCTGCTCAGTGCTGTCATGACTTCACCCCACATCACTCGAGTGTTACCCAATTGAGTTTGAGTGACCCTGCATTGAGAGATATTGAGAGAGCTAGCGAGATGGAGGGAGGAGAGAAAGAGAGATATTGGGAAAGAGAGAGAGTGGGACATCTTTACATATTTTGGCCGCAGTGTTGTTCATATCCAAAGTCTTGTGAATTGAGAAAAAGAGAGTTGTCTCTCCATAGTTTTGAGTCTCAGCCACACATAATGGAAGATAAATGCTATTTTTCACAGTTAAGAGGCAACTAATGGGGTACAGGGAGTTATTAGCCAAAAGGCCTTTTAACAAGGACAGAAGGTCACATCTCAGCGTAGATTCTACTCTGCTTCTCCCCAACACATCTTTTAACTGTATTCGTTCGAGAAAGCTTTTTTGTGAACATTATAGATAAAAAAAACGGATCCAAACTTGGATGCTTATTTAAGTAGTGCTGAATCAGCCAAAATGTAAAATAATGGTAACAATGTGTTTGCAGATGAAGTAGGGATTGGCATTTGAGAATGCTACTCACTCCCCAGACTCAAACTGTAAATGATTAGATGCACAAACTTCAAAGCAAATGTCTTCATCATCTCCAAGCATACTGTGGACACTTAAGTCAGCCAGCCAACCCACCTTCCAGAATACTCTTACCTCTTTACCGGAAGGTTTTCTGTAGACTTCAGTGAACCATGTCAGCCCTTTTTGTGTGGGTTTTGGTGCAGTGTGGAGGTAGATCTCTGTCTAGCATAATGTTTTGACGAAGCTTTATGTCGCATTTAGTTGACTTCCTGACAATGTCAGCCAATGATTTATTACCTCCCGCCATTTGCTTCCTGATTGGGCCATTGCTCTATAATAGGGCATCATTAGCATAAACATTATTTGAGCATGCCCCTGTCACCTTCCCCTCTCAGGTTCATGTGGTTAGCTTCAAGAGACTGAAAGAGGAATGTGTGCAAAAGAGAAAAAAACAGAGTGAGAATTATCAGTATGTTGTATATAAATTCATAATGTGTTTGTGTGTGTGTGAGAAGGTCTAAGCAGTCTGTGTGTACACATGCATGTGCACACTGTGCTCATACCCACAATCCTTGCGTTAGTGAATACGACACAGAGCCAATAAGGTCTGGGCTATAATTTACTGTAGTCGGCTGGTCAGAGACTGCAGACCCACAGTCTACTGAGACGCGAGCCAGACTAGCAAGAAGGAAGGCCAGGAGACAGTCACTCACTCCTACACTGCCAGTATGGTCTGGGGGAGTTAGTGTGTGTGTGTGTGTGGGGGGGGGGGGGGGCAGGGGGGGGGGTGTGGGTGTGTGTGTGCGTACATACGTGTGTGTAGGGTTTGTGTGAATGTTGTGTCAGTTTCCCTCACAAAACCATCACCGACTCACTCAACCACAGTAAAACAAACTCAACAACAATACAAATGAGAGTTTGTAGGTTTACATATCTTATTCCACGTTTCATGTTTTACGCATTAACTTTATGAGGACTGTGCCTATGTAGGCTACGTAGGATATATGGATATGCTTACGTTCATGCCAATATGTAGGCTACATACATTTATGGCAGGATCACCAGAGGGTGACGCTGTTCTAGTTTGAAATTAATTGGAACCTCACGGCCACCGTACTTACGGATGTTGTTGTCGTGCTGGTTGGTGGGTGCTATCTAGCTAAAGGCTGAAGAAATGGCTGAATATTCGCATGTAAAATCTACTAAACTCGTATTGAAGGGTCAGAACAAAGGGTGAGTAATTTATTAAAGTGGAGACCCAGATGCAAAACATATTTTAGAGTTTTTTTTTTTAGCATGCAGGCTACCTAGATAGCTACATACAATAGCTATCGTGGTTAAAGTCATGCTTTCACACAGAATGCATAGCTAAGTAGCGAGGAGCTTAGACTTTAGAGCTGATGTTTGTGTGTGTGTGTGTGTTTGAGTGTGTGTGTATGCGTGCGTGTGTGCGCGCGTGTGTAACTGTACTGTCTTCCATGCAGAAAAAAGAAAAAGAATAAAGACAAGAAGAGGAAAAGAGAAGATGGAGAAGGGAAAGTTGACATTGTTGGTATGTGGCCGATTCTCCTGTGGTAACTGCCATTCCCCCGTTCTACAGCCAGATATGAAATGTCTGCGAAGGTGTTGAGATCATTTACGGTACATCTTTATCACCTATACTTACACCTACAGGTGGATGGTGGTGCGTCAGCAGCTTTGGAGAAATCTCAGGAACTGTTGCTATAGAGATGCACAGTCATTCCTACATCCATGCCCTGGACACTGGCCTGTTCACTGTTGGCGCTCCACACAAAGGTAAAGGATTAGACCATGTGATGTGGACTATGCTTGCAACTGTGTAATCCACATCACTCCTTATTATGTGAGCTTCACGATAACGTACATTCGTAAAGACAGCAGTTCATATTAGAGCCCGACCGATAAAGGATTTTTAAGGCCGATACCGATACAAATATTTGGTCATTTAAAAATCCGATATTAAAAAATATTTTACAAAATCCAGAAACGCGTAACAAAACAAACTGATTTCCCTAACAGTAGTTATTTGTAGTTTACATTTAGTCACTTTTAGCAGAAGTTCTTATCCAGAGCGACTAAGTAAAGGGACATCCCCCGAGGCAAGTAGGGTTAAGTGCCTTCCCAAGGACACAACGTCATTCGACTTGGCCGGGAATCGAACCAGCAACCTTCTGATTAATAGCCCGATTCCCTAACTGCTCAGCCATCTGACTCCTGTTATTTCCTCACTAAAATAATATGTTAATGCAGTTTCTAATAAATAAAATGTATAACAATACAAACTCAAGATATGAAACTTAAAGTCCTCTGAACAAAAACACAATTAAAAAAACATTAATATTCATTTATCGGCCATTATAAATGCCGATACCGATAGTTTGGAACATTTCCAATATTGGCCGATAATATCGGCCCGCCGATATATCGGTCGGGCTCTAGTTCATAGTTCTATGTACAACTTCAAGTGTGAAATATTTACATTAAAATACTCAATACAAGTGCTTTTTGCATAATTGAAAGACCAAAGTCGTTGTCAATGTCTCCATGTGTCCACAGGATACAGTGCAGGAAAGTTAAATTCCAGTTACATTCTACAATATTATCCATGATCAAACGTGTTTACTGCTTTTACATAAACTCTCAAACTATTCTTCACATTTATTGTACACTTAGAGGATTCTCTAGTTTCGAAATTATCCCTTAAAGGTTTAAATCATTCCACTTTGTCTAACCCCCGCTATTTAAACAGGCAAGGGAAATGGGCCTTAAGTGATGCCTCAGAGGCTTCTAAATTTTTACTGTATTATTTTTGAGAAAGTCTCATACTGAGTCAGTAGAAATTACTGCCACAGATTCAGTAAGCCTCCTTTAATTGCACAGTAAATGGAGCCAGTAATTGTTAAGAATTTATAATTCTAAGAGGAGAATAGAAGAGGCTCTCTGGGGGGGCAGTTTCCTGATATCCCCATGCTGGGAAACGAAAATAATTGAGCAGTAATGGACATCATGTTCTGTTAGGGTGCGTAGTCTGGCAAAATGGAAGCAATGTTTTTACTGTTCATTAATTTTTGAAGGAAGAAGAAAAAAAATTGCCTCCGTAAATGTTTATTCCGACTATATTTGCTGCTGTTCTATGACCACGGCATTGAGGTGCATTGCACACTTAAAAAAGAAAACACATTTCGTACTAAGTGGCAGGCTATTTGTTGGTGCTCCTCAAAATCAATAAGGAATGACATTCTATCAGAGTGGGTACTGGGGGAAAAAGTGGACACTATTGTTCCTAAATCCATTAGCAATACATGCCTGCTATGCTTTCCAGATAACACACACACACAAACACACACTCGAGCCATTAATCTATTCTTTGACCTCTGAGGCATGTTATTTAAGATCATCAATTGAAGCCTACAGACCAGGGTGATTAATGGTGTCTATTCCACAGCAGAGGAGCACAGTCGGCTTCTCTTACTTGTGAGTTACCGCACAGTGCCTCTCTGTTTCAGAATGCAGAGGCTGTGGCCACTAGAGAGAAGGCTAGGCTTGTCTGTTCTGGTTTTCTCTTTCTCTGTTTTCCCTCTCCGTTTCCCTCTTCCATTCTTTCCCTATTCTTATTTTTTCCCTCTCTGTATCTGCCTGACTCTCTCTGCCTCTTTCTCTTGTCCTTTTCACTTATGATTGGGGCACATGATAGGTGCAGAGGGAATGATCAACCTAGTCTCATGTCCGGCCATTGTCCTGCAATGGCTTTCTATCCCAAAGAATAGCAGTAAGGGCCAACTGGTGTTTGTGACAAGCACAGTAGTTTCCACCTGATTATCTGCCTTCAGGGGAGAAGTGTTCTGTAAAATAATATGTCCAAAGATTTAAAAAAAAAAGTACGGAATCTCTGAACTTGGAATTCATCTAGTTCACTATTTGACCGAGAGACTAGTTCCCTAGTTGTCCCTCTCCTCTGCATACCCACAGGCTTGAAGAGAGATGAGAGAGGGATACTGTAAGCTCTACAGAGACAAAGGGAGATACGATTCATCCTTCCTTTCTGGGAAATCTTTGTATGGACTACAGTGAGGGATTCAATCATCCATTTAAAAAGAGGGGAAAGGCCTTTTACCTTTTTTTTTGCAAGGAAAAAGTTAGAAACCACCACCACTTTGCACTGGAACCTACCCGGAAGTTCATATTTTTTAGATGAGAAGGCCATTTGGATTCAAGTTGTGCATTGATCGAGCATGTTTGGCAATTGCCTAGAGAGCTTTGTCTTTGTGTGGCTGCGCATATGTTTTCAAGAGCATCATCGGTTTAAGGTTATAAGATATTAATCACCCTCGCTTGTTAGGAAGACATGAAGGCTCACATAGTCTCAAGGGTACGCCCACTGTGTGAAGAAATTATGCACGATGTCCAAATCAGAAAAGAATGACACATCATTATTATACCTTTCAATACATGGGAGATTAAATGGCTCGTTTTAGCACAGCGACCGCTTTCTCTTTCAAGTTCATTTCCATGAGACGAGGTGACGCACGGAATGCTAAAGCAGCCGCTAGGGTGTTTTTATTTTCTTATCTCTCCGTCCAGGTCCCTCATTAAATACAAATCTGAAGACATAAAAAAGAGACCTGATTGGGAAACCCTTTCAACCTCCTCTGAATAGAACGTCAGTCAGATTAGTATACTCCAGAGATGTGACTCTTAAAAGGGATATATTGTCTTTGAATTTGCTTCAGATGATGATGGACCAGACCCACCAGAGCAGTTCACCGCCATCAAGCTGTCAGACTCGAGGTAGGTTAAAGTGAGAACTAACCAAGGCCCATGTAAAGCCTCTTCTGAACAATACCCTTCTTTTCCATGTGCAGTCTGCAGAGTTGTTCATTCAGAGTTTGAATCTGGATTGTTTGAATGCCAAGCAACAGGGCTTTTATTTTGAGGCAATGAGAAATAATTGCCTGACAGTATCTCGTTCTATTATAACAGTTCGTCTTGTTTATCTCAGGGTCGCCCTGAAGTCTGGCTACGGCAAGTACCTGGGCATAAACTCTGATGGCGTAGTGGTGGGGCGCTCAGATGCTATTGGCTCCAGGGAACAGTGGGAGCCAGTCTTCCAGGATGTGAGTCGTACAAACTTGCTGTTAATTTACATTTTGGTCCTTTCCGAATAAGTCATAATGGAGACCAGGAGACAGGATGTTTTTAAATGAACATTTCCCTCACAGGATGCTCTTTCTGAGATGCATCTAGAATTAAGTGTCTTGTCTTCATCCTAGCAGACACAGCATATGCAGATGTTTACTGTCAGTGGAATTTTGGCATGTTATGTACTCATCATTTCTTCTTTGTCCTCATTTCTTTCCTCCCTTTTAGGGTAAAATGGCTCTCATGGCTGCCAATAGCTGTTTCATCTCCTACAGTGAGAGTGGTGACATTGAGGCCAAGAGCAAGATGGCAGGGGAGGAGGAGATGGTAAAGGTGAGGGGTTCATATTGTGTTGGTTCACACACTGATACACACACACACTCACTCCCCCTCACACAAATACAAATTCTTTGGAAAGGGTTCCAGAATGCATATAATCCTTTTTTTCTCTTTCTCTGTTTCTGTCTGTTTCTCTCTCTGGTCCTCTCTCTCTTCCTCGCTGTTACTTCCCTCACTCTATCTCTCTTTCTCTCCATCTGGATACTAAAACAGATCCGTTCATGCGCAGAGAGGGAGGTCAAGCATAACGATGACATTGCAGATGAGGACCGGGGCAACGTGAAGAACTGTGAGATCAATTATGTGTACGTAAACTACGACGTCCTTTCCCTGGCTCTGAAAAGGGTTGGACCTTAAGCTGGGTTGTAGACCCATACCCTCTGTAGTACCTCTGGTGACAGGTGTGTGTGCATACTTATGTCTCTCAAGTTTCAATATCATCATCAGAAAATGTATGTTGGAAAGACAAAAAGACGTTTGTATACAGGCTGGTTATCTCGCCTTGAATTTTGTTTTTAAGATGTTCAATCTGTTATGAAATAATATTATGGGGTTTAGTTACAATTTCCAGTGTTAAAATACACAAGGGTGGTTGTGGCATTTTGTGTTGAGGAGAGGAGGTAGGTGCCGGGTGACCTTTAGTAGTCTTGACAGCCGTTTTCATCCCAACGGCCTGGTAACCTCCCTGCTCCACAAATCTGACAGCTAAATGACCAGCCCAGACACGGAGGCGGAGAGGGAATGGGGCAGTAAGTCTGTCACCCCATCAATCCAGGGCATGTTACAGGCAAGGAAGGGATTGATGTTGTGGGAGTAATATGGGAAGGTGGGTGACCTCCCCACCCTCCGAAAGACGCCGCCTGTGGCCTTTTCTGGTCCATTACACTCCCAGGCACTACATGTGAGGCCGGCTTGTGTCTTTTTTTTTTTTCTTCTTTTTTTTCTTCTATTCTCTCCTACTCCACTTTTTCTTCATTGTGTTTTTCAGAGGGGTGGGTTGAACAGCAGGGAAATTGAGTCATCACATTGACACGATGATAACAGCTGCCCTTGAGCCCAAGCCTTGATCTAGTGCTCAGCATCCAGAATGTTCTTGCGGAACAGAGTGCTGTTTGAGAATCATAAAGCACTGCCAGAATACCTAGTGCTAACTCGACCCTAAATGCTGTTAAAGTGCCTGATAAAATCACTTGTTTGTCCATAGCACCGTTGCGCTCAGTGTTCATTCACCATTCAGGTTGTTTATTGCGATGGAAATAAGCTCAAAATAGCATGCGTTGTCCCAGACACATTTGTTATTGATGAAGCTGTGTTTTGCAGTGATAAGTCAGGTTTATGTTCAGTCACTGAGAGTGCCAATCTCGGCAAAGTCATTATGAACTCATTCTAGCTGAATAATAGGGGGTATTTTATAAGAGTGATGCAGAAGTAGGTCTCAGAGTTGGCAATTCCTCAGTTTGAAGTCTGCACACAAGCTTGTATTTCTAAATGTGTATTTTTTCAGTGAGTGTGTAGTTTGTAAGTCTCTGCTTATGTGAAGGTTAGTTAGTCTGTTTTGCACGTCCGTTCTTGTTTGGTTGGTTGCGTGTGCCAGAGATGAATGTGTACCACTTACAATGGTTATCACATTGACACAAAAAAATGTGGTGTTTTGATTTACAGAAAAAAGTTTCAGAGCTTCCAGGATCGTCGACTGAGGGTGAATGAGGAGGATAGCATCACACTGAAGAAAGCAAGAACAGATGGGAAGTTTCATGAATCCTTGTTAGACAGGTAAGAAACACTACCAATGTGTTGGTTTGTTTTAGTTTAAAATGACATGTATATTGATTTGAGGGACAGGCCTTGCCAATCGAATGAATGAAAGTCTGTTTATTTTTTTGTCCACAGGAGAGCCAAAATGAAAGCAGACAGATACTGCAAGTGAACATTCATAACTACTTGGATGATCAACATGTCTTCAAATTTCCAGTTTGCATTTATTAAAATATTTTTGCTTCGTTTTTAATTTTTTAATGTCAGACAGAACATTTATGTAAAATGTAAAACATACATTACAATGTACATTTTTGGATGAATAAATCTTATTTGGTCAAAAGTACACAGTGTACGCTCTGGGTGTGATTAATTGACGTGGAGCTACTCATTATATTCATTAAACCCTTAAAAAGTATTTAGTGGCATTTAACCAAAGCCCAGTGATATTTCAGATTGGTTTAAACAAAAGCGGAGTTACTACACTTCCGTACAGACCGTAATGCATTAAGACCTGACAGACCTTTACCCCATTGGGACAGACGTTTTTGCTTAATTGATGGTCATGTGCACTTGTTTTCACTTCCACCCTGGGACTTTCAAGCAAAGGGGAAGATTGCGTAACTCCTCCATCCTATGATTTTATTATAGCCGCCGTTTTAGCTTCACGCAGTTCCTATAACTAAGACAGTTGACATTCGATAGATTAAAGATCTAAACCAGCCTGTGCCCCGTCTAAGGACTTTGAGCATTTTGAACCTGTATGGTGTACTCGCCCCTTTAGATCAAGTGGTACGTTCCGACACTGTCAAATCACGAGGAAAACAGCACTTCCGCATTGACTAAACATAACCACAAGTCACTTGTAAATTCAGACCAAATCTCGGATAACAACTGAAAAATGGGACAGCTAAATTGGCTTTTCTTGGTGTCCCTGTTAACGGCAGTGTGTGGCCAGTTTATACCTCCAGTAAGTGTCTTTAAAATAACAAACAATTTCTTCTCTTAGACGCTAGCTTTCTTGCTAACTTTAACTAGCCCAGTGGGAGTGTCACTGTTGTGTTGTTTCATTACGTAAGAGATCTAGGTTTTTGTAATATAAAATTGTACTGATTGAATTGTTACAGTATACGGAAGAATGCCAAAAGAACATGTACCCACCTAAAGGCCCAACGTAAGTATATTACTTAAAGATGACACATTGACTGAAGTGAGAAGATAAGTTGTTACGCTGGATCAGCATTTATGCATGTATACTATATCACTTTGCAGCAGCAAAGTTCAATTATTTACTTCCCATTCCATTTAAAAGGTTTAAAGGAGGAGTCACCTGGTACACAGTAGATCTTGATCTACACCCTAGTGACAGATGGACTGCAATAATCACGGACAAAAAGGCAGATGTAAGAATTTCACATTAGATTTCAGATTCCAATTGCTCACATTCCATAAGACCAGTTTATTTTTCTGAAATTGGGTGTCATTTCTTTTAGCTGGTTGACATGATCCAGGCCATCAGGGATTTGGCTAACGCTTTTGTTCCAAGCGGGAAATTGATTGAAATGGTTGACATAGGTTTGGTGAGTGTGTCTGATTATCATAGTACTTTGTCCTGCATGAAACCTTGGAGATGTTTACTTCCTAAATGCCTTGTTGACTGACTTGATAGCCATGTCATCTGTGGTTACGGTTTTATGTTCTTTTTAGCCCTTGGTGGCAAGCACACTCCCCTACCCCTTCAGGGATGAACTCAAAGGAATTGCAACTGCCTCTGGACTCCCTCTTGGTAATAAAGCCACAACTTTATTTTTGGTTTCATACTTGCTCTCATAATTATCTCTATTTTAAACATTCTACCCTCTCTCTCTTCTGCTTTTTAAATCTGTTTCCTCTCCTGTAGGTGAGGTGGTGCTGTTCAACATCTTCTATGAAGTGTTCACTGTTTGTACTTCACTTGTGGCTGAAGACAGTGACGGTAGGTTGATGATGCAAATCCTGTTGACATGGAACGTGATCAAATGGACTGGATGTGCGTCTGTTTGTATCTTGGAGTACACTTATCGTCAAATACTCTTGGTCTCTTCTTTTTGTTCATCCAGGTAATCTAATCCATGGAAGGAATCTAGATTTTGGGTTATTCATGGGGTAAGACAGTAAATATATTGAAAGCTTCTATTACATCTAGTTGACAATTGTTCACTGATGTTGTAAAATGAGGTTTACGGTAGACACACATGTATCAAACAGATGGCTATGATTCATGTTGGGCTCTCTGTCTCCCAGCTGGGATTTGAAGAATAGGTCGTGGATGATCACAGAGAAGCTCAAGCCTTTGGTGGTCAACATTGACTTCACGAGGGATAATAAGACTGTTTTCAAGTCCACAAACTTTGCTGGATATGTGGGCATGTTGACCGGGATCAAACCGGTAGGTTTTAGCTTTCTATCAATAGAAGTGGGATTGAGATGACAAACACTCATAACATTCTATTTTCCAGTTAGTAATAATGTTAAATGCAAATTGGTTACATGTGGGGCTTGAATACTATTTGAAATCCATTCTCCTTTTCTTCATTAAGCATACTTTCACACTGACCATGAATGAGCGTTTTAGCCTGGATGGAGGATACATCGGTGAGTTTTTCAATGCAAAACGCAAATGCTAAATGCTAAATGAAACTTGAGACAGGCGATGATCACCCCTCTGTTTCTTTGCTAGGGATCCTGGAGTGGATCTTGGGAAAGCGTGACGGGATGTGGATGAGTTTCCTTACTCGCTCTGTCCTGGAGAATGCCACCAGGTGCCTGTATACGCTCACAGTTAGCCAAATAAATCCTGTTCCTGCATCCTGCTATGAACATAATGTGAAGCTGTGTAAATAGGGTGTAAAGAGTCTGATGGTGAAACAGGCCAGGCATGAACGGTACCTTACATGGACATGGTGAGCCGGATGAAACGGCACACTAAGCTAAAAGGATGACACGTAGGCCTAAAGAATAAGACTATCAAATGAGATTGCATCCTTGTTCCCTTTTGATGTATGTACGAAGAAGACGCTTTCATCTAAAATGACGTGCTGGGGGGATTTGGACTGGAGCTGAACCTCTGGCCTTTTGATCTGCAGTCAAATGCTTTATCTCTGAGCTATACTCCTCATTTTCTGTGTATGTAGCTACGAGGATGCTAAGAATAGGCTGTCCCTGACCCAGCTCCTGGCCCCAGCCTACTTCATACTGGGGGGAAACCAGACAGGCCAGGGCTGCATCATCACCAGGTCCAGACTCCTGAGCCTGGATGTGTTGGAGTGAGTGGACAGATTTACCTTTTATATTAATATCTTTTAAGCATGTGCTTTAAGCAATGTACAAGAAGTGCTGAAGATATCAAAGACTAGAAGTGCACAGTTCTAACAGTATTGAAGCGGAAATATGTCGGCAAGGAACTGTCAAAAGGGAAATTTTGCAGATACCTTGACAAGTAATGTACAATATCCATAATGACATTTCCAATATCAATTCAGAGATGCACTTCCAAGATGGTGTAGTCCTTATCTGTGTCTGTTGGTGTCATTTATAGCATGGTGTTGATCTTGTCTCTGTAAGGATTGACCTGAAGCAGGGCCGTTGGTACGTCCTGGAGACCAACTACGACCATTGGAAGGAGCCCCTCTTTCTAGATGACCGCAGAACTCCAGCCATGAAGTGCATGAACCAGACCATGCAGGCAGTGAGTACAGCCTGCCACACGTCAACATGAAGCAGAAGATGAGGAAGTCTGTTAAACGGTCCCCCAGTGTTAACACCTTTTTGGCCTTTTTCATATCTTTCCAGAATATCTCACCGAAGACTGTTTATGATGTGCTGTCCACAAAACCAGTCCTAAACAAGGTAATCCCACACTAAGATTTCCAATGTACTTCCAGTGCATTGATTTACCTAAAGCAATGTAAAAAAAAGTCATAATACAGACCAAGTCCCATTTGTGACCGTTTTGATTTCCTTCTCTGGCTGGTCTTCTGGTCTCTGCAGTTGACCACCTATACTACACTCATGGAGGTGTCCAAGGGGAAACTGGAGTCGTACATTCGTGACTGTCCAAATCCCTGCATGCCGTGGTAAATGTCCTCAAAACAGAAACGGGATCAGGTTTTAAACGCTCTAATTGCACAGAGTGGCCTTCTGGTGCATTGCTAAGTCTTTGCACAATGACTTACCTTTGAGAACCAATGATCACCTCGTAACCAAGCACTAGCTTTACTTCCTTTCAACTGCTTATGCATTTTTTCAATGTTTGTACACGAGTATATGAAAAAGTCTTGAACTGGAGTTTTTGGATTTATGTTTGTTATTATGTTTTCTGGGTGAGGTGGTTAGTGGGTGCATACAGACAGTTTTGGGATTGGGGCCATTGCAGAAATAGCATCTCAGTTGCACTAAGCTATGTATGACCTTTGTTCTTCCTGTCACTGACAATTGCATTTCCAAAAATATGATTTAGCGAATAATAAAATTGTCCTTTTAAAAAACTTTTTTCCAAATAAACAATTAAATCAAATGTTATGGATGTGTTATTGAAATTATGTATTTATATAGAAATTGTATAGGTTTAAATCTCCATATTTTGATATGGAAAAAAACGTACAGAATAGTATTTTTCAAAAGAGTTATGGGAGTCCATGGCTAATAGGAGCATGGTGTGAGAGTAGGACTGAGGAAGATTACAGGATGGAAGGTTACAAATGATTTTTTGAAGTTTGACCTTGCCCCCCCGTATTTCGAACCCTGGACTTGAGCTCCGCTTTGTAGGCTACGACTCAATACTTTTTAGACCTGACTAAATGAAATTTAAGACCTCTGATGAAAATCTGGCAGTTTAAGACCTTAAATTTCACGTTCAGAATTTTAGACTTAAGACGCACGAACCCCGGTCACTGAGCTTTGTGGCTGGTAGGATTGTGGGTGCATTTGGAGAAAGCGTGGGGGCCACCGCGGTCATGGAAACTATTGTTTCCTGCAGTGTCTGAGAGGAAAGCTGGTGGGATGGAGGGAGGTGTTCTGGGAGAAGGGAGGGTGCTTTCAGAGGGATGAATGGGAGTGCCGCACAGGGAGGCTAGGGTGGAACAGCCAGCAGACATGCAGCAGTGTGTATACAGAGTGTATACAGTATACACTTATATGATGGTGCATCTCTTATGGTTGGTTGTGCTTTACACACAAGACAAACAACTGCTGTCAAAAGTTTCATTGTTTTTATTTTTTTAAACTTCATACAGTAGTCAACAATTTTATAATATGGAAATCATGGCTTTAAAAGGTAAAAAGAAGATTTGAAAAAGAAAAAAAAGAGTGCATACATTTCCCCAACAAGCTCCAGATGCATGTACTCAGCTCCGATCTTCCTGCAATGTTCTGTACATGGACTACAAGCTTCCTCTAGTTCTCCAAGTTCAAGGGTCACATGCAGGAACATTTGGGTACCATTTTCTGCAACTGGTTTTATGAAATAAGGCTGAGACACCAAATATAAAATGATTAAAATGACAATGTTTCAAACTGATCATTAAATATCCCCTAGACAGGACTAAGGCAATTCTCAACAAGTTGCAAAACTAACGGTTCAAACAAAACGTTCAAAAACGTTATCCATAACACAGCATAAAGCCAGCCCCTCCCCAACACAACCTTCCCACAAATCCCAAACCAGCAACAAATAACGACACATTCAGAAAAAAAGGAAACAAAGTTGTTCTGATGTTTCAAGCTAGGTTTCAAGAATATGGAATTTTAGGGTGCAGAAATTATGCCAGCTTAGTGTTTCCATAGTAGTCAAAAGCGGTAGTGCTTTCATGCACTTTGTGCACCAACTGTTTCTAAGAGAGGGAGAAAGAAAATAGAAAATAATACATTTAAATATTGTACTTGGACTGGTCTACAAGTATAAACAGTCATTCAACATCTAATCATGTACAAATTTAGCAGACACTTAACCAAAGTGACAAAGAGGAATTTAAACTTGTGACCTGCTCTGTAGTCAAATGACCAAACCACTGAGCGAAACATCCTGTACAAGTTCACTAAATTGCTTACTCAAGAAGACAAAGCCTGGTCAATAGTGTGTTACTAAATGTCATGCATGTCCAAGTATGTAAAGTGAGTGTGGTTGAGGTTTAAAATAGCACTACGCAGTCTATAAGGTCTGGCACACAGTATAACACACCTGGTTCTTTGAGGGCCAGTTCGCTGCCCACGAGGCTGGTCAGTGTGTCTGTATTACCATTGAGGATCTCTGCTGACAGGTTGTTGCTTTGCTGTTCCTCCACCATCCTCTTCTGAAGCTGCTCCTTGACATGGAACACACGCTGGTTTAGACCTAACACACACACGCTGGTTTAGACCTAACACACACACGCTGGTTTAGACCTAACACACACACGCTGGTTTAGACCTAACACACACACGCGCTGGTTTAGACCTAACACACACACACGCTGGTTTAGACCTAACACACACACACACACACACACACGCTGGTTTAGACCTAACACACACACGCTGGTTTAGACCTAACAACGGCTGGGGTATAACCAGCATGTGTTAAGACCATTTACTGCACCCAGCAGCACAGTCATTTCAAGATGGGTTTGCCTCGAAGCATCACTGACCTCACACACAACGGTAAGCTGTAAAGGCAGGTCCTCCACTTTGACAAAGTCGTCCTCATCAGATTTCTGACTGGTGTTTCCAGACCCCACCTCCTGTTTAAGACAACCCATTAGGTAACTGTCAGTTAACGGGTCAGTTTCTAACTTCTTCAGAGTGAAGACTTGGATAAAGTGCTGCTCAGCAGTCATTACCTCTTTAATGGGTCAAAGGGTATACATTAAGAGAAGGTTGCACAAGTATACAACTCAACTGTAAGGCCTCATACGTAACATTTAAAAGAGCCCTATTAAATTGATGGATACATTCTTTAAAATTATTTTGAGGCTACCACATAGCATGCATCATTGTTAAGTTTCAACCATGAAACCCAGCTGAAACGTTTAGCGGGCTCACATCTGCATTGACCATGACAGGTGACTCAGTGTTGGGACTGCTGCTGTTGCTGCTGCCGGAGTGGGAGGGCGGCTTGGTCATGGAGGTGGGAGCACCCCCATGGACGGGGCTCCCCCCCTCAGGGCCCTGGCGCTGGGCCTGAGCCCCAGCCTCCACCCGCTCCTCCTCTGGAGAGTCCACCACTTCTATGGACTCTGACTTGCTGCTCTTCACTGTGGGGCAGGAGGGGGCAGATGGACGGACACGGGAGGACAGTGAAGGGGGAGGAGGAAGGTTCAGGGAAGAATCAAGGTTATTTGACAATCAGGGGCTAAAGAAACATGGCTTCCATCATGCGATGGCAACTTATACAATGTACATCGTTGCCTGAGGTGAATTTGGCCATGGAACATGGGTCTTACCATCATTACTTTCTGAGCTTTCCTGGTCTGACTTTGTCTCCCTGACACCATCAGGTGTTTGTCCATTCACCATCTGAAATACACAGAGAACACAGAAAAGTGTGATGACAATTGTGGGTATTTACAAGTGTTCACAATCTGTTTGTGCATGTATGAGGGAGCGTCTTAGATGCATAATTGTGTGCATGTGGGGAGAGTATGTGTGTGTGTGTGTGAGACGGAAAGATGCGTGTAAAGCGGGACCTGCGTCTCTGCCAGTGCGTCGTGGCTGGCCTGCAGGGAGGTCTGGACGTCTACAGGGCCGGCCTCAAACTCCTCCATCTCCTCCACCTCATTCTCATCCTCCCCGCTCCCGTAGTTAGTCAGAGCCTGGGTCTCTGCCTTGGACAAGCCTGCCACCACACACACACAAAAACATATTTAAATCATACAATTATACACAATAATCATATTTAAAATCAATTAAAAAAAAAGCCCCATTGGTCATTTACGCACTAATAGAAAGGGGAAGTCCCTCTCCATCTTCTTCTTCCTCCTCTTCCTCTGAGGCCACGCTGCTCCCGCTCACCTCCCCCTGCTGGTCCCTCTCTGCCAGGAGAGACCGGCCGCTCACTTCTGACTCGTCCTGGTCCTGCAGGTGGGGGCAGAGCACAGTCAGGACGGACCATCCCTTCACCTCTCCACATGAACAGTCACAGGTGTACCCCTTCACCTCTCCACATGAACAGTCACAGGTGTACCCCTTCACCTCTCCAGATCAGATCCAAATTGGATTTGTTAAGAAGTGATGATTCACAGATCAGCACCTATAACCAACCTAAACTTTCAAAGAGGAACAATTCTGAATTGCTCCTTCTGAGTACTTCTTTTTTTTCTCTCTCGTGAGGGATGCCTTCCACCAGGACAGTGTGCAGTGAGAATGTGTAGTTGGAAACGGCACGTACCTTGTCCTCATCCAGATACACGGGGGAAGCACACTTTTCACCGGTTCCTTCTTTTTCCTGATGGGACACAGTCATATTTTAGTACGCAATCCAAAGCCTCCTCAGAGAATGACACACACACGCACTCCTCTCACCTCAGGTGGGTGGAAGTGTTTGGTGTTGTTCTGCTCGGCCGTCTTCTTGGGTCTGTGTCTGGGCCCCCCCATGGGGCCGCCTCCGTTACTGTCCAGGTCCTGCATGAGCCTGAAGAAGGCCAGCTCGTTGAACAGGATCTCAGAGATCTCCACCAGCAGGTCCTCGCCACAGTCCTTCAGGGTACGTCCCGCAAACTTACCCAAGGAGTCCTGGGGGTGGAGGGAGGGAGGGAGGGCAGAACCGGTCTGTTATGGGACTCCATGGACTGCTGTCCGCTGCACTTCAGATATCATGTCCTCCAAATCTAGAGAGACTGGCCTGCTGGTGTTGTGCTTCCTACCTGCTTCTGGTAGGGCTGAGTGATATGACAATATATATTGTTTGACTATAGAAACCTTTATTTTGTTTCCTATTATGCTCTATAATTAATTAATCTAATCCAACTCGATGTGGCAATATTTGTCGTCATTGGGACAGCGGTGCTACAGCGCACGATTCTAACGTTTATAGACGATTATATAATTATAAGGTTTGCAAGTTCACAAAAAACACATGCAGTGCAGTAATTAGCGATCCTTTTTTAGATAAAAGAAAACAGGTTGCACCACAAAAATTATTTGCCCTCGCAATAAATGCTCCTGTAAGTAGTCGGAAAGACATGAGGTCTGCAAACATCCTTTTGGCACACAACTTTGTGAGTCGTTTTATTCAAGTAGGCCGACAAAGACTACTTTTTGAACAGAAACCGTAGCTAGCCACCCACAACGTAGCTGCTGCTGTTGTGTGTATTGCGGTTCCTACCTGCAAGATGCCTCCCAGCTGGCGATGGAAGAAGCGTACAAATTCCTTGCTCTCGTCGTTCTGCTGGGTGAGGGTGAGGACCATGCGCCTCACAGCCTGCAGAAGCTGCAGGGAGCACACCTCCTCCATGTGCTCCTGGAGAGAGAGAGAGAGAGAGAGAGAGAGAGAGAGAGAGAGAGACAGTGAGTGAGAGAGTGAGAGAGATACTATTAAGATGTGTGTGACTGGTGTCCTCTCCAACCTTGAGGAAGGGGATGACCTCCGTCATGATGGCTTTGATCTGTCGGTCCAGCTGCTGGGTATCGATCTGGGGGCAGCGCACGTCGCCCGCCCCTGCACACACACACACACACACTCATCATCATCAACAGGTCTCATATGTGGGTAAGGGTTAGTGTAATTAAAACAAGATTAGCTGCAGTGGTGCCACCCGCACCACTTAGGAAGGACACAAGGACGGGAGGATTCAGACAAGCCCTGGTACCTTCTAGTAGCTGAGCAGCGCTAGCAGGAATACGCTCAGCCCTACAGGCCTCTGGGCCATAGGCGGCGTCTGCATTAGTGATAGTAGCAGCAGGGGCGTTGCAGGGGTTAAACTCAGACTTCATGCGGTCGTACTCTCTCATTCTGGCCAGAGCTTTGTCTAAGTGAATCACCGTGTTACCTAACAGGACAGCATGGAGAGGCAGGGAGGGGAAGAGAAGGACAATGAGAGGAGGGGGTATTTAGAGGAATTAGACAAAGAAAGGTAAGGGAGAAAGGTAAGGGAGATGGTGGGAAAATGAAACGGAAAGAAAAACGGAAACAAAGAGGATCAGAGGGAGACAGCGAGCGAGAGACAAAGACAGCAAGCGAGGGAACAAAAGGGACATTAGTGTAATCTCCAGCTCAGCTCTCGCTCTCCATAGCCATTAAGCGAAGCACATGATATGGATGCTGGGGAAATGAACCCAGGTCCTGGCGTGTGCCCGCCCTCTACCTAGGTCATCGTTGGCAAAAGGCTCCAGGTTGGAGGAGGTGGACATGCTGCTGTCGTCATCGTCCACACGCTCTCCCACATTCCTCCTCCGGTTGGACTCTGGCTTGATCCTCACGTTCTTCTCTGAGCCCTCCTCCTGAAGGGAAGACAGACACACATCTGTCACACACACACACACACGTATAGAGAGAGGCCGTAGAACAAGAGGATGACAGAACTTCTCTCTGGAGGCACCCCGGGGAGGGAATCTGTCCTGCTTAATCAGTGACGTGGGCAATACCCCTACGAAAGATCCAAATGTAACAGGTTTCAATCTAGTCACACGAAGCACAGCGCAATCCCGACTTCTGAGCCCTGACACCTTCCAGACAATAGGCCTTCATCCGTCATCCTCCACCACATTGTGGAGGAAAACAGGAGATTTATCAAGATACACGCCCACGGCCCTGCCGCCCACCACCTCTCCTTGAAACCACAAGCTCAAAACTCCCATGATGGATGCGTCAAGACGAGAGGAATTAGCGGTAACATTGAGCAGGGACAATGGTGGTCTCCTGTGGACGGAATCCGAACGCTTCATCCATCACGCCAGAACAAAGTCAGGTTATTTAGAGAGACAAAAGGCGGCACTTCCAATTAGCGGAACCCCAGGGAGCGTGGCACAGAACAAAGGAACACACGTCTGGGTTCTGTCAGGGAGGTTCGAAGCCACAGACACGCTCCTCACCAGACCTGACAGGAGGGATTCAGATCAGACACCGCTCCTCAACACTGACAGGAGGGATTCAGATCCCATGGAGACGGAGAGGAGGAACAAAAGACACAGAGAGAGAATGAGAGAGATCGGAGAGGAATGGATAACAGAGAGGCTGACAGGAAATGTCAGCTGGCTGAGCGGTTAGGGAATCGGGCCATTAATCAGAAGGTGGCCGGTTCGATTCCCGGCAGAACAAAATGACATTGTTTCCTTGGGCAAGGCACTTCACCCTACTTGTCTCAGGGGGAATGTCCCTGTATTTACTGTAAGTGGCTCTGGATAAGAGCGTCTGCTAAATGACTACATGTAAATGGAGGGATGTATGGCGAAAGGAAAGGAAAAGACAAATGGAATCCCACCGCATCGCTGGTGGCCAGACTCTCGCTGGGCGTGAGCTCCGACTGGGAGCCCCCAGCCCAGGCCGCGGGTCCCAGAGACGAGGCCTGGTCCTTGGCCGCGCTCTTCTCCGTCAGGTGCCTGGTCACGATGTCCTGGAGGACGGGACACACAGGTACAGGAGGTTAAGCAACTTCACAGCGGTCTCTGAAGGGTTACTGTAACTACTGTTCTCACAAAAATAGGAGACCCAGTGGGGAACTGACGGTACCAACCTGCAGGGAGTAGAGCGCCCTCTGGCGCAGGTAGTCGGTATTGAGCAGCTGCAGTTCATGGAACAGCTCAATGAGGAAGTGGGGTCGGGACTCGTTCTGGGAGATGAGAGTGGCCACCTCAGAGTAGATGGTCTCCCTCAGGGCTTCAAACAGGGAGAAGTCACTGCTGGCATCTGACATGAGGGACAGAGAGAGAGAGAGGAAGAAGGAGAAAGACAGGGATAGAGAGATGGAGAAAGTGATAGGAAAAGAAAGAGAGATTGGAAAAAAAGCAAAAACAGAGACAATATTATCATGCCTAAACTCCTTAAAATATATTAACTAATCATGGTGAGCCTTTCTTATCGGGGGATCAAAATGAACATTTAACAGCAAAGAGTTCTGTGTCATGCATCTAGTCTTTGAGGTACAAATGGAACCCAGGTAAATCAGAGATGAGGGTTCTTGTGTGAGTGTCAGTTAGAAACAGCGCATGCCTACGTGTGAATGGCACATTTAAGAAATAATAATTAAATGAACTGTAAAAGCCCAGGCAGATAAGCAAGTGGTCGCCTAGCTCTGTCGGGGTAATGGAAATCTTGCTAGACATGCTAGGGGATGCAGGGTGAGTTTACCTGGTGCTTCAGTGCATGCTATTCTGTTAGACAGGAAGGGTGTTCTCCAAGCATAGGCTGTGAAGAATCGGACAAAGTAAAGACAAAAAGTGACAAAAGAAACCCCCAAATCTTTAATTAAAACACCAAAACAGGCGTGGAACACAAACACGAGGACACAAACTTAAATAAGGATAAAACTTTAACTAACACACAGAGCATGCATCTGAAAATAAATGGACTCCTTTGGGTTGGACTGACAACGTAAAGAAAACCCAGTTCAGGGTTTTCTGTGGAGAAAGTGGGATTCTTCAAATATTTCCCACTAGGAAGTACACGACCAACCATGGCCATCCCTCTCCCCCAGACCTTTACCTAGACCTTTACCTGAGGAGAGGTCGTTGGGCTTGTTGCCAGGTTTGGTCTTGCTGTCCAGCTTTTCCTGCGTCAGTCTGTCTAGCAGGTTCTGGTTCAGGTCCCTGGGACGGGGCTTCAGCGCCCTCTGCTGGACGAGGTCTGCAGCGCTGGACACACTGTCACTCTCTCGCCCTGGGGACAGGTGGACACGACGTCAAGCGACACAGCGTGGCCCTACATCGCCGACATAACGCAAACAGTCCGACTAAGGAACTGGGACTTGAAAGCCCTTACATCCTGGGCCTACCTGTCTGGGGATGACTAGATTGTGAAAACAGGTTTAATGTTTAAGCTGTTGGACTCGTAGAAATGCTTCCACGCAGTGTGAAAAGGTCTTGGGATGTCTGTTCCCGTACCTGTGTTCTTGGGCTGTCCCTTGCTCCTGCGCCGGCGTCCCTTGGAGGTTGGCGTCTTGTCCCTGGATGCCAGGCTGGCCTGGGCCGAGGCCTTGCGCCCCGCCCTGAAGGTCTTGGTGACGGTGGTGGGGTCCACAGGGTCCGCGAGGCTGCTGAAGCTCTCCTGGGAGCCCTGGGGGTCGAAGCTCATGGGGTGGGGGTGGGAAAGGGAGGGCGAGTCCTGGGGTTGCAGCCGGTTGTGGAGGGAGGTGTTGTTGGCTGGAGGGTGGTGGCTGTGGGAGGTGGTGGTGTTGGCTGGCAGGGAGGTGTTGAGCCAGCCAGGTTCTCTCTGCCTCGCAGGCCTGGAGCACAGACAGCAGGTGAGGGGGACCAGGGGACACGGCATCATATCAACACGTGCTGTTTACAATGCGCCGTGACACACAGCCAGACACTCATCCCCGTGAACACACAGGCACACGCTACCTTTTCTCTGTGGAGGTGTTTAGCGGCGAGCGTTGCAGGGGAGGGGGGAAGCTCATGTACTCGGTCCTGGCTGAGGTGTTGGGGTCCAGCTGGAGGTGCACCTGGTCGGGGCTGGCCTGAGCACCCTCAGCTTGAGGGAAGTCCCCAGGCATGGATGGGAAGAGGGGGTTCAAGTTAAACCCTGACAGACATAGGAGACACAACAGGGTTTGGATGAATATTAGAAATAGTTCATTCACACAAAAACAAATTATCTTTGTTAAGTCAGCACTTAAACACTACTCAATCTTCTGTAAATCACTATTCATTTCACATCCAGTGCATCAAATCTTATAATATATTTCATCCTCCAGTGCACAGGCTCAGTCAAAAGCTAGGTTAAGGTCACTGTGTGTGTGGTGCATGTGACTGAACAGTGTGCATGTGTGTGTGAGGCTGGTGAGTGAACGGTGTGTGCGTGTCTGCACGTTTTCATACCGACGGGGAGGGGGGAGAAGGCGGGGGCCAGACCAGGCAGGTAGAAAGCGTTTCCCGAGGAGGGAGGCGGCGCCAGGGAGGCGAAGGGCAGGAAGAGGCTGGGGGAGCTGGAGGGGGGAGGACGACAGTCCTGGGAGGAGGTCTGGGGGGAGGACTGGGCCTGCTGACCTGACGACACAGGCTGCTGCTGCTGCTGGATGAGCTCACTCAGCACCTGCTTCAGCCTGGCAGAGGAGGGGGCACACAGGACACACCTTACAATCACACTACACAGTCACAATGACAGAGATTCAAATCAAATGTGACATTTCAGTTATTAACATAACTATGTTAACCATCTATATTACACACATTTAAACATTTTTACAAATGCTGACTGCCTTCTAAATGAGTGCTGGGACCATGAGCTTGCACTGTGTGTGTGTGTGTGTGTGTGTGTACCTCTGGACGTTGCTCTGCTGCCAGGCCAGCTGACTGTAGCAGTGGTTGAGCTGGTGCATGACCAGGTGGACCTGGGGAGAGGCCAGGTTGTTGGGCAGCACGCTGTACTGGCCCGTCAGCAGGGTCTGCAGCATGTAGGACAGCGTCTGCAGAAATGGAGATGGAGGGCGGACAGGAGGGAGTTAGACAGAATGAATGGAATTCATTCTATTCATTCACCTGTCCAATGTCTGAACCAGATCTGACAGGCTGCAACAGACTGGCGAGAAGCAGAGCTCAAAGGGATGACAGCGCTGGCATTTTCACTTGAGAACGACCATGAATTCCACATCTGCCCCACACGTCAATATACATCACTAGTGACATCGCAAAGCACGCCTGACAAAGACCCTTGGGGAAAAAGACATGTGCGGGACCTGCATGGATGTGTCTGCGTGTGCACCCACCTGCTGGTCTTGCAGCAGTGTCTGACACATGCTGGTGCTGAAGTCCAGTTGTCTTTGCAGCTGGGTGACCTGGTCCTGCCAGTGGCGCGAGCCCTCAGAGAAGGAGAGCTCTGAGGCCCAGCGCAGGTTCTCCTGGCGCCTAGAGCTCCCTGGCCCTCCTGCTGCTGCGGCTGCTGCGGCTGCTGCTGGCCCGGGCTGCTGGAGGCCCTGGGCCTGGAGCTGCTGCTTGGCCCTGGCTCTGGCCCTTGGAGACGGACGGCCCGTGCTGTCGGAGAACGGCTGAGGAGGCTTCAGGTTGCTGGAGAGACGAGAGGAGGACGGGGATGGAGAGATGGAGAGTAAAAGACAAGAGTTGGTGCCTGATTTGCTGCTTTGGCATCATCAACCGTGTGAGAAACCCCAGAGGCGAGCGCTGGAGGTGACTCCAGGTACACCCAGTCAGGTGGGCTGTGAGCTCTAACCTGGTCATGTTCTTCCTGGTGCTGTGGCTGCGCTGGTTCCAGCTGTTAGAGTAGATATGGACGTCATCGCTGGAGCTACTCTCAGCCCCGTCCACCTCTTCCTCATCCTCCTCTTCTTCTTCTTCTTCAGCTCCCATCTCGGACGGGTAGCCGTCCTCATCCTCGTCCAGCTGGCAGGGGGTGGAGCCACCCCAGGTTGCCATGGTTCTGGAAAGATCAAACATGAAACGCCCAATCAATCAGTTGGATGTATTGATCAGTGGGGGGGGAAGGGGGAGGGTTAACACAGTTCCAGCAATGTCTACAAAATATGCCATATGTCAGTCTTACAGAGGTAAATAACTATAAATATGGCTTTTGGATATAAATAGACCTATTCCAAATCCATAATGGGCCGAATGTTCCTCGGGAACAGGAACAGTGGATTGAGTTGTCATGCCAGCGCCCTCCTCCGTTCTACCTCTCGTCCCTGCTGAGGGCCTGGGAGGCGGCGTGGGGCTCGGGGGCCTCTGAGGCATGGTCGGGGCCGCTGCTGCGGCGCTGGTGCTCGGCCATCAGAGACTCCAGGTGCTTCCTGCGCTGACGCAGCTCCTCACGCAGGATCTGGTGGCGACGCATTTCCGACCACAGCTGCTAGAGGGAGAAGGGGGTGCGGGGGGGAGGGGAGAAGAGGAAAAGGAGGAGGGGGGGGGAAAGGGGGAGGAGGTGGAGGATGGTTCAGATATGCAGGAGATGGTGTGTGGTCATGTCCTGTTAATGGTGTTAGAAATGAGGTGCGCGTTCTTGATGTGTGCTAACTGGGACGAGGCTCACCTCGTTGTCCGTGACTGAGGCGCTGGCAGCCTCGGCGGTGGGCTTGAGCGTGGCAGCGCTGGCTTTGGGGGCGGTGCCGCTGGGCTGCGGCGTCGGGGTGGAGGCCGCTCCCGGGAGGTTCCTCATCACAGGGCCCTGCTGACTCATCGTGCTGGACATGGATGACTGGAGAGGGAGGGAGGGAAAGACTGTGTTAATTGTGTGAAATAGTGAAATAAGTATTTGTACAGTGTGCTGCAGTACCACTGTGGTGTGTGTGTGTGTATTACCTGGAGGTCGGGGCAAGCCCACTGAAGGTCCTGGATCTTGCCCTGGATCTCCAGCAGTCTCTGACGCTCCTCGTGGAGCTGCTTGAGCTCCTGCTGCTGCTGACGCAGCTTCTCCTCGTACAGCTTCTCCCTGATCAATCACAACCACTCGTCATTGGCACAGTCACAGATGATCCACGTGATCATGATCCAGAAAGAATGTGTGTGTGTGTGTGGTGCCCATACCTAGCCTTGTCAGACAGGCTGACCTCTCGGGGCGTCTTGGGTCCCACGCCCCCCCCTCCCCCAGGTGCAGTGTGTCTGGTGTTGTTGGGTTGCTGGTGCAGAGCCTCGTCCTCATTGGCTGTGGTGGCGTCCGTGTCATCACTCTGAGACCAGGAGAGAGAGGCGAGAAAACAGCTCAGCAATGGGTGGTCAATTAGCCATCACACAATGACACTTATCCATGTATCTATCCATCAGTCTCTCTGTGTCTGCCTCCCTCCTTCACCTGCACCATGGCCACCAGCTCCTGCAGCTGTCGTAGCTTCTGCTTGGCCGTTTGCAGGCGGTGGACCTTCTGGGCGAAGTCGGCGTCATCCCCAACCAGGCTGCTCCTGCGGCTGGAGCCAGACCCGTCACTGGGCCGCCCCCTGCGCCTGCCTCCACGGGCCCCCTCCTCGGCCTCCAGACCCTCGTCCTCCTCCTCCTCCTCCTCGTTGTCGTCCTTGGGATGGTCGTAGGGCCGGTCTTGGTTGTACTGGCACTCTGAGGGTGGCAGAGTGGAGTGTTCAGCCAAACGTGTGTGTGTGTGAGAAAGATGGTTGGTCACACAATGTGCCAAGGTGTGTGTGAGTCAGAGTGGGGAATAGAGAGAGAGAGAGAGATTGAGAGAGACAGAGAGAGTCTGTCTCCCAGTGTGTGCATCAGTGCATCTGTCCTACCTATGACAGAGGGGATGTTGAGGCTTCGGAGGTTAGCAGCAGAGCGGTTATTGATCTCGCACTCAGTGTTCAGTCTGCCGTCACGGTTGTTGGTCCCTCCTCTTACTCTCCCTCCTCCTCCTCGTCCGTCGGTCAGGCTGTTCATGTCGGTCCAGTTCCCGCTGTGCTGAGGGTTTCTGATGTTGGTGACGGGCGGCCGGTTCTCCTGCTCCGAGTCGAACATGGCCTCGAACATGGAGCCGTCTTCAGTCTCGTCCTCCTCGTCCTCCTCGTCCTCCTCCTTCACGTTCTCGTTGACGGTGTCCACCATCATGTCGGACGTCTGCTCGTAGTACTGCACCAGCTCCCGCAGCTCGTTCAGACGCTTGTGAACCTCCTTCAGCTTTCTGTGGATCAACACAGAGGGGAGAGATAGGGAAGGAGGATTTTGTTCTATATCAGTCTGATGTGTCTGGCGCTGGTCCTGTTTAGGATTGGGTATGGCTTGAGTTTTCTGATAATGGTGCTAAAGCAGTACTTTTAAAACTGTTGTGGTGCCTTATAAAAACCTAAATCAAATGACGACATTAAAGAAAGTCAATTTCAACTTGAACTATAACTAAATACAAAACACTTTGTTGAACATGCCGATGTTGGAATCCTTTTGAGCAAAATACAGCCCCACTTTCAAACTTTTAGCTGTTCCACCATGTTTACTGTAGCTACCAACTAACGGGAGGCTACCTGACTAAATGTACCTGCTGCAAATCAGAGCAAGTGTAATGTATCTAGCCATGGCACGTGTGGCGCGTACCTGAGTTTGTCTGCAGAGTTGGAGGTGTCCTGGTGTGCGGTGTGGAAGGAGGCGGAGCTCCCGTTGGAGCAGAGAGCAGAGGGGCGGTCTGACGAGCCCGCTGCCAGACTCAGGCTGCGCTGGCTGGGCACGGGAAGGCCTCGACCTGGGGATACAGGACACAGCAGGCTTATTACCACTTCTTAATGCTCCCCTCAGGACTACGAATAGAACAGCCCCACCATGCGGCCCCCAGCCCTCGCCTGGGGTCTTACAAGAGTTGTTGTTGAGCGTCTGGTCCCGGAGAGAGTGCAGCTCCTGCAGGATCTTGTCCATGGTCTGCTTCTTGTCCTGCAGCTCCTGCAGCTTGGTGAGCTTGGCGCTAGCCGCGGAGCCGTGGGGCAGGGAGGAGGTGGTGAGGGGGGAGGAGGACAGGAGGGAGGCGCGGGACGAGGGAGGAGGAGGGGGCTGGGAGGCCCGCGACCGAGACACTTCCCTGGACAGGGAGAGGCTTTCGGCCTGGCGACGGTTGTCTGGGACCGCCTTGGTCTGGGGGAAGAGACACACACAAACACATGTTATCAGTAGGACAAATCTGAACTATTTTAGTACAATAAAACATTGTCTGGATACACAGTGTCTTTCACTAAATACAGTTTCACAGAGAAACAAAGATGTCTGAGTTTCGCTTGTTGCCGTGATCTCTTGTTGCCATCAACAAGCTTAAGGTGGATAACGGGTTTCCAGCAGTTCTAGCAGGGTTTATGTCCTGTACCTGGGTGTCGTGGAGCTGGTTGTGGAACCTCTGGATGAGGTCGTTGAGCTCGTCGTTGAGCTCCGAGGTGATGCTCAGGCCCGACACGCTGCCAGTGGTCTCCGTCACCACTGCTGCGATGGGGCGGAGAACGACACATGAATGCAAGCTCATATGTTTGTTCATGTGTGTATGAGTGTGTCAGTTAAACAGAATAAAGACCTGTGTCGTCCATGGCGGCGATGGCGTGCTCGGCGCTGTGCTGCATGGTGAGCAGAGCGGCCTGGCGGCCCTGCAGGGCCCTCAGCTGCTCCTGCTGTTCCAGCATCTTCTTCAGCAGCTCGTGCTGCTTGCGCAGGTTCTCCAGTTCCTCCTTCTGCTCGCCCCGGCTGGACGCACCGCCGCCCTGGACCACACACACACACACACACAACGACAGAACAATCTTAAAGATGATCGGATAAACAGACCAGTGTGTCTGTATGCATGGGTGTGAGTATGCATGCAAGAATAGGAACGCATTTGGCTACAGTATGTGTTTAAAGCATTTGGCTAGTGTGTGTGTGTGCGTTGCTTACAGTGGCGTTGGACACGTCGGAGGAGCGCACCTCAATGTTGAGGGAGGTGCTCTCTGCCAGGGAGCCTGAGCCCACGGCTGAGTCCAGAGTCCCCTCCTCGTCCTCTTGGTTCTCTCTGGCCTGCAGGGGGGAGCAGGGGAGCGCCACAGCACATTTAAACACAGGTCTACGTGTCCTCGCAGACTGGGTCTGAACACCACGCATGAACCCTCGCAACGCACACTGAGCACACATGCCCTGCAGCACTGAGGTAAAAGCAAGAGTCTCATGTCCCAGTTTTTTCCACCTAAGGGAACAGGAGACCAGGCTGGCATGTCTGTCTGTCGGATGCAGTGTGCGTTTCAGGAACACACAGGAACGCAGGCATTAAAAATACATCCCAGCCACGACCTGTGTAACGGAGCTCTTCCACAACAACACCCTGGCAAGCAGTCTAGAACCAAGAGGCATGTGTAAAGGCACAAAGCTGAGTCACAGCTGACGCAGGCTCGACGATGTAAACAACACTAGTCTGCAAACATCGTACTCGCAAAAAAAAAAAAAAAATGAATACAGACAGCCAATCGAATTAACCAACAGTAAGGGGTATTAATCAACAGCAAGAGAAGTGTGTATGTTTATAATATACACATTTATACACAAACACGTATCTATAAAATAGACAACTGACCAGCATCTTTTGGAGGAAGCGCAGGTAGGACTTCTCCTGCTCCTTGAGGTGGCAGATGAGGTGAGAGAGGCGCTCCACGTTGGCTGGCACGTCCTTCTTCTCCACCAGGTCGTCCCTCATGGAGCTGGCCTTGCTGATGTACTCCCGGATCTGCACCAGCTTGCTCACCACCTGGGGTCACCGCCGGGGTGGGTGGGTAGGTCAGGTTTGTGTGTCGTAAAACGAACAAGATTAAGAGTGTCGTCGCCAGAGACCCATATCATGAGTGCGGTGTGGTGTGACCGTTATAGAGGACGTGTGTGTGCACGAGCGAGCGAAAAGAGCGAATGAGTGGTGAGAAAGAGACGGAGGGAGAGAGAGGTCTTGTGAGAGGAGCAAAGATCCTCAGCCAGTGTACAGACTGGTTTAAAGGAGGGCAGAGCGAGCGAGGACGATGCCAAACTCACTCCGCACCAGGGGTGGCATATTTATAAATTGCCCTAAATACGCACTGCCTGCATCATCTCTTGCGCTCTCCTTTTCTATTTCTTTCTCTGTATCTTTTTCCAATCCCCGCTCTAGTTTCCACAAGAGGGAGTGCACACTGGGGAATGGTTGTGAGACATGTATAAAATGTTACTGTCCATGCAAGAAAAATACCTTTTTACATGACTGGACTGACATGAAAATATGGCTATTCCAGACGTCGGTACTGTATGTCAGCTGGAACTTAAATGGCTTTTGGAGGGCTACAAAACAAGAAAAGTGGCCAAAAGTTCAGCATGTGCAATCTGCGTTACCTGGCTGCTGTCAATACCAGGCCCTTCACGCCCATCCTCCCTGGGGGGCCCTCTCTCCGGCCCGCGGTCCCGACCAGGGGTCTCTTTAGCCAGGGTTAAGGTTCCCCTGAAGCTGAGGCTCTGCTTCTTAGCCACCGCGGGGGTGGCAGGGGCCGAGGAAGAGGGCAGGAGAAGCTTGTCCTTGCTCTTGTTGGTGTTAACGTGCAACGGCAGGAAGTTGAAAGGCTTCTTGTTCTCAGCCAGCTGCCTCTGGTTGTTGGCGGCTGTAACACGGCCTTGGGAGTCACTACCGATGCTCCTCTGGATATAGGGAAAAAGTGTATAGAGGGGGACACAGAAGTCATTCTATCTTACTGTCAATGCATAGTGACTTAAAGCTTGAAGTCAACAAAATCAGAGGCGAAATACTGTTGTGCAGGTGAAGGATCCAGCGCATCCTTCCTGTGGCTCTCACCTCGTCCAGGTCGGTGAAGTTGATCCTCTGCCGTAGCCGGTCCAGCTCTGCCTGGTCCGGTACAGACATTTGGGTGGTGTACTTGATGTGGGGGAAGGAGTGAGGGGTTCGCGCCCTTCGCCGCCCGGCCCCAGGGGTAGACTCCGGCGAGATGTCGTTAGTCAGCCGCGCCGTCTCGGCCATGCCTGAGAACTTCTTCCTGTTTTTCTCTGAGGACCGGTTTGCCCTCTTCTGCTGGACGCCCCAGTCCTGATCAGCAACGGAGGTGAAGGGTTTGTTTGTTTGTTTTTTAAGCCATTCAAAATCCTGTGAAGGATCTTACTTCTAGCATTTCAATGTTAATAAGCTCTGCGTACCATGTTGTTGAGCCTGTCCTCCAGGCTGCTGTTTGTAACCGTCCAGTTGTGAAGCTCTTGCTCTGAGCAGTCATCAAATGGAGTTCCCCCTGTTGCCATGCCTACCGCTCACCACCTGTTCAGTTCACAATGACATTAGTCAACACAGAGAAAAGCTCGAGAACACATATTTAAGTACCTTCACACAAAGAAATATGAAAAAATTAATGAACTTACAAAAACAGGCCCACAGACCAAATACATATTTTGCTGAAAATATGACACCATAAAAAGCTACAATTCAAGTCTGAAGAAGGCAGAACAAATTTTGCGGATAGAATTCGCACACATAGGCTACTGTAACTTCAATGGTAATGTGGATTATCATAAACCACAGCACGTGAGGTTTTTTCCAGACAAGCAGTACAGTGATTGTAGTCGATTAATCTAGCATTTTAAGGTCACATGTGAGACAATGTCTGCTAACGTTATTTTACCTATAGTGAGGATAGTTAACCGTCTTAAAAGACACAATTAGGCCTAATACTTCCTTGAAGACTGGGGAGATCACGAGTTGCCAATGGTTCTTGAAGACTAACCTTGTGAGTACCGTTTTTCAAAATGAGTTTCTGTTTAAATGAACGCTGGTAGCCGGTAGGATGATTCCCGGGAAATAATCACAAATTCCCTCCACAACGACACAGTCAAGCGCGACCTTTCTACCACAGCACAGTCAGTCAGATGCTATTACAAACTAACTTGAGAGTAACCAGTGAATGTCATGACAACACCTTGCCCCCCGCTAAGAAACTTTGCAACAAACGGTACTGTACGTCGCACGAGCAAATATTTTATTAAAACTATAGCACACTACAGAATAACTTTTCCCTGAATAAATAGTTATTGGTTTGCCCAAACAATTAAGCTAATAACTAATATATGTACATGAATCTTGGCTAGCTAGATATCCATCTAGATTCCCCGAAAACCCGATGTCACCATAGCAACTCCTGACCCCCATCCCCGCGAAAAACAGGGGTGACGTCCCATCACCAGCTAGTTAGCGAGAAGCTAACTAGCCATCCAGCTTAGAAGGGCTAGCTCGCTTGCCACTTTGTTAGCTCTATGCTAAAGAGTTAACGTTGCACAGCTAGTTGCTGAGCTAGCGAACTAGCTAAACTACCACAAAGTCAGCTTGTCGGCTACCGTTTGGCTATCGGTACTTACTACTGGGTAGGTAGACTAGCTACACCAACGCAGTTAGGCCGACTTGTCATTGCGGATTGCTAGCAGGCTGACAAGAAGTAAACACTGTTCTGGTTGGTAATAAACTGCTAGCTTGTTTCGACACTGTTGCAGGCTAGCAGAGTCGTAAAGTGCTAAACTAGTCTAGCTAGTTAGGCACGGTCCTGGAGAAAACCACGACAAATGGAAAGCTGAGCCAGCTAGCCTAGTGTTATCTTAGAACATTATAGAGAAGCTAGCTAGCTAGTTTGAGTAGGCAGCTAAATAATTAATTACCTCAGTGCGTGCTTCAGAAAATGTGGAAGCCGTTTGTCGTTATTGGCTCATTCTCTAAGCCAGGATAATAACTCAAATTAGATAAATCCAAATAGGGTGGAGACGAGAAGTGTGAATGCTTTGATATTCTTTAGGAATTCACTTCACTCACTCAGTCCTGCAAGTCGACCGAATGTCAGCCACCTTCTCTCGTCGTAAGCGGAGTGATCATCAGTGGCCTTTTACACAAACGAATGATTTTACACTTTAGCACATCGCTGCAACAAACACTGCATAGCTAGTGCCAGCTATCTACGCATATTTAACTGTCTAGTTAAGTGGAAAATAATGTTTATGTTGGAAAATAAACACAAGCCTATGGCACTATTTTTTCTTACGGACTTTTTTTTATTATAAAGTGCAGTGACGTTAAGAAAGTTGAGAGGTTGTGTACATCTATAGGATGAGAAAACACATTTCAAAGTTTAGTTCTAAGTATATTTGAATTTAAATTCCGACACTATTGTGTTAGTTTTATATCTGCCTCGAATATGGCACATCTGTAGTGTACACCTAATAGAAATGTGTTTAATTGGACAAAAAGAAGCCGCAATCAACAGCAATAAGAGCCTTGATGCGCATGATGCGCAACTAAAGTATTGCACATTATTACCAATGAAAGTGCCTATGACTAAATAATGCGTATTTTCGTTAGATTCGAATAATGGCAAAAAAATAGCAAAGCCATTCTCTTTTATAGCGTATCACTGTGCTTGTATCAGTGTTGAAAGACTCTTATTTTGGTAATTACTACAACGGATGCACTGATCAGTGTAGCCTATTTGTAAATGACTCTGACGGCACACCGGTACTTTAAAGGTATGTAATGATGGATGCAGGATATGTTTCGAAACCTGTAATTAAACAAATGTCTGTTACACTAGCTATGTTGTCAGTCAATTAGATGGTGATACACACCAGAAACCTGCAGACCTGAAAACGAAGGTTGTCAGCTAGCACAATAGCTAGCTGGAAACATCAAAGATTTGAGGCTTTCCACAATTGAGTGAGTGACCGATATTGACAGGAGCGAGCTGTCAAACTAGCAAGGGCTGATTGTATTCTAAGGATATACCGCCAGTTTATTTGTTATTGGTTAGGTATCTAGCCAGCGAAAGTGTTCAAGGTTGGTATCATTTGTATTTACTATTATCAAATATTTTTATTTATTTATTGATATTGTAAGATGTATTTGTTTTGCTGCTAGCTTGATAGCAAACATGGACCCACCGCCGCCTGTAATTGTCGTAAGTCCGAAGTCAATGAACTACATGAGGATGTGCTTAGTGTTAGCCTACTAGCTAGAGCTAGCTAGTTGTTAGGCCTCTAACAATCTACCGTTTGCTTGTGTTAGTTTGCACTGTAAAGCATAGAAATGTAGTGACTTTACGACATATTGTGTGTTGTAGTCCAATGGCTAGATAACAGATGTCTGTCATTATGGTTAATGTTAAAGCGAAGGGGTTGTTTACTCATATCTAGCTTGCTAACTCACGAGTCTGCAGGTTCTCATCCAGCTCAGAGATTAGCAGATAACCTGATCTCAACTGCATGTCTATCTTGTTAGTTAGCACAGCAAATTTTAGTCGATTGAGCTTTCTTAGCTTGACAACTGTGTGTGGAAGTTGCATTTATCAACCTAATAGTATCCCGCATAGACGTAGCTAATGATAAATACATTGGCAATGTCATACTGTCAACACAATAAAATAATATAAAGGATTTATTTAGCCAGAATTTCCATTAGTCTTGCTCACCGGTCAGTAGGCAATAGCCTCCCAATGAATCCATTGTTTACAGTAGCCTTTAGGTGGGCTTTGAACCAACAACCTCTTGGTTGCTTGTCTAATAGACTTACATTTGGGCTACAACATACAATATTTCTCTGTTTTCACCACCTGTGAGTAATTGACCTGCTGCTAACACATGATGTAGCATATAGCGCTGTCTAATCAACCTTGGGGGCTATCTTTCATAAACCGCTCTGCAGGCTTTGAAAGTTGTTGCTGAATTGTCAGTGTGATCTTCGGCTGCCTGTTTCTTCAGGTCCAACCTGACACCGCCAAGCTTGGGCCTTTGGTGATGTCGGAGCCCAAGGCGCCCACTCCGACCCCCGGAGACACGTACAAAGGCTGGCTTTTCAAATGGACCAATTACATCAAGGGTTACCAGCGGAGATGGTTTGTCTTGAGCAACGGTCTCCTCTCGTACTACAGGTAAGGATGATGCAAGCAACACTCTTGTCTCCCTTTTACAGGGACAACCCTGTGGTCGGTCAGGACAATGGCAAGTCAAGACAGTCAAAATAAATATATAATGGGACACAGTCAAATTTTGGGTTATACTTGTACTTATAATGGTGCCATTGTAATTGGAGGGAGTCAGATGGCTGAGTGGTGAGGGAGTCAGGCTAGTAATCTGAAGGTTACCAGTTCGATTCCCAGCCGTGCCAAATGACGTTGTGTCCTTGGGCAAGTCACTTCACCCTACTTGCTTCGGGGGGAATGTCCCTGTACTTTCTGTAAGTCGCTCTGTATAATAGCGTCTGCTAAATGACTAAATGTAAATGTAATGTAATTAGTTGTGTGTGTACTGCTGTAGGATTTCAAACTCGCTGGTATGTAACAACATCACACAGTCTTCAGTATTCCCCAGAAGAGTGTGAATCTGTGTGTTTGCCAACCTGTGAGAAATGAAATCCTGGCTCCTGGCCTGTTTGCTTAATCAGGTTTGGAGCCATACCCCATCACCCCTCTGGGCTCCGTCAATAATTAATGTATCCTAACACTGTGTGTGTGTGTTTGCATGTCTGTAAATAGCACTGTTGGTCCATCTGTTTTAAGATCAAGTGATAAGCCTACATGGTACTCATTAATTCTGCATCTGCCATATTCCTATTTCTAGATCTTTTTTCTGTATGGAATTTTGGCTCTCAAATGCTTGGCTTCTAAGTTCTTGGAAGTAGTCATGGCAAATTGTTTTGGTCATTGCAAGTGACATTAATGCATCTTTGTAAACTTGAATATTAGAAGTTTGAACAATAGATAGGTATTTTTGGATTGTGAGTTTTGAATCCCTAGGAGGGAGAAATGGCTATGACTTATACATTTTTAAGGTTACTGCCACAATACCTGAAATAATTAGTTATTGTATTAATACTCTGTTTATATCAGGTTAAAACTGCTACAGTTGGGGCAACGCCAGATTTAATGTAATCAGACAAATAGGCATTTGGTAAGAGATTTTAAATTGGCCTTGCAAGCTGCTTTCTCAGCTGATGCAATTAAATAGTCTTAGATCAGAGTCCAAATCTCACTGTGGGATTGGAAATGGAAGGTGAGGAGTGGTTGTCGAACAAAGGGCATTACATTTTATATGTTTCATTTAACAATCTTGTGAAACATTAGTCGGTTCTTAAATGTAGCCTAGATGTTCAATAGGTTGCTAGAGGCGACTGGGATTCATGTAGCCCACGCAATGGGATTGACATCAGATAACCTTGTCCTTCCCCTTCGTCCAGAACCCAGGCAGAGATGGGCCACACATGCCGGGGCACCATTAACCTGGCCACAGCCAACATCGCAGTGGAGGACTCTTGCAACTTTGTCATCTCCAATGGCGGGGCACAGACCTACCACCTGAAAGCCAGCACAGAGGTGGAGCGCCAGCGTTGGATCACCGCCCTGGAGCTGGCCAAGGCCAAGGCAGTCTGCATGCAGGCCGAGTCTGGTGAGGGCGGGGGGAGAAAGAAGTGGGAGGGTGGGGGTGAGAGGGGAAGCAGGGGATGGATGGCGAAGGAAGGATCAGGTGGTGGAGGGAGGAGTAAGGAGGTATAAATAACAGTTTAGTCTTTTTCTGGATGCTCTCATCTCTTCCACCCCTCAGATGACTCCGGAGACGAGTGTCCCACGTCGCCCCCCACTGCAGGACAAGGCGGTGGCTCCCGGAACTCGGCGGTCCAGTCCACGCTACGCACCCTGGGCAGCAAGGTGGAGGACCTCAGCACCTGCAACGACCTCATCGCCAAGCACGGCTCGGCACTGCAGAGGTCAGGGGTCACTCACGGACCAGAAATACCTACAGCACTGTAGCATGTGGAACTGTAGGGTGTGGTCCCTTCCCAGAGCATGGCAGAGATGTGTTCTCTACCCGGTGTAACAGCAGCGCACATACCACAAATGTGCTAGTTCAGTAGGATCTGTTCTCTACTGTCCTAGATCCCTTTCAGAGCTGGAGGGCGTGCGCGTGGGAGGAGAGGCGGGAGATAAAATCCGGCAGGTAACAGAGAGGGCCACGCTGTTCCGCATCACCTCCAACGCCATGATCAACGTAAGTCACCTGGAAGGACGCAAACTTCAAAGTTTCGTCTTGAGATTTCATCCAATGTTTTATGTGCCATGCCTTGTTCAGCTTATGAACACCAGACATATCCCTCTCCTCACCAGGCTTGCCGAGACTTCCTGGCCCTGGCCCAGAGCCACAGTAAGCATTGGCAGAAGGCTCTGCAGGCAGAGAGGGACCAGAGGATGAGGCTGGAGCAGACCCTGGAGCAGCTGGCTAAACAGCACAACCACCTGGAGAGAGCCTTCAGGGGGGCCACAGTACTGCCCCCTTCCCTCAGTAATCCTGACATAGACAGCAAGGGTAATGTCCTGACGAACCGTGCCTGACCTTTCTGAGCTCGATATCACCAGACCACTCTGTTCGAGGAATGTGCTAGCGGAGACTTCCAGAGTTCTCTGCTGTTTACTGACGGCTCTCGCTCTCTCTCAGGGTCGGGCTCGGGGAAGGGGGACGCCAGCGACGAGGACGATGAGAATGAGTTCTTTGACGCCATGGAGGACCCGGCAGAGTACATCACCGTCCCGGCCGACCCCAAGTACCACAGGTCTGCTCCTTTCCGCGTCTCTCCCACTCCCTTCCTGTCTCCTACAGAACTAACATCCCACTCTTGTTCCTCCTCTCAGAAGGTCGGGCAGTAACGCCAGTGGTTTCAGCAGCGAGATGGGAATGGATGATCAGTCAGTAAGTCAAGCTCAAATCTTCCCTTGGGTTTCACCTCCACCATGTTGTCAGGAAGCCAATTGTTTCCAATATATACTTGAATCCTTTTTTTTGTAGATTCCCTTGTTAATCGATGACAACATAAATTAGAGATCTAATTATATTCTCAAAACATATGAGGTTCTTTTGCAATAACTAATATCTTTGTTTGTATTTATTATCCTAAATGTGTACAACAAAAACACAGTATTGTGTATTTTTTATTGTGGACGTTACTCACCAATAATGTGTTTGTCCTTCCTTCACAGCTTGATGAGCAGTCCCTGGCATCCAACCCTGAGTCTCCACATTCTCAGGAGGTGGAGCCAGTGAGAAAGAGGCGAAGCCATATCCCAGACAAGCCAAACTACTCCCTCAACCTCTGGAGCATCATGAAGAACTGCATTGGCAAGGAGCTGTCGAAGATCCCCATGCCTGTAAGAAGCACCACTGGGTGGGGTGGAACAACAGCAAAAACAAACGCAAAGACAAATCTGACAAATGTTCTCTGTTCATTTTCAAATTCATCTCCATCTTTCTACACCCACTCTCATACCTTACACCACCTGCTTTCCCCCAATTCCTCTCTCTCTCTTTCTCTCTCTCTGTGTGTCTCTGTCTCTCTCTCTCCTGTGCCTTCCACCCCTCCTCCTCCTCCTCAGGTGAACTTCAACGAGCCCCTCTCCATGCTCCAGCGCCTGTCTGAGGACCTGGAGTACTACGAGCTGCTGGACAAGGGCGCCAAGTGCCAGAGCTCTCAGGAGCAGATGTGCTACGTGGCGGCCTTCACTGTGTCCTCCTACTCCACCACAGTGTACCGCACGGGCAAGCCCTTCAACCCCCTGCTGGGAGAGACCTTTGAGCTGGACCGCCTGAAGGAGAGTGGCTACCGCTCGCTCTGCGAACAGGTGAGGCAGGTGGGAAGGGAAGAGGAGGAAGGAGGCTGGAAGAGAAAGGGAGGGAGAAGAAAGGGTTAAGGGAGGAGGATAGAGAAGTTTGAATTAGAGTGGATGAAGGAGAGAGAAAAAAGAAAGTAGGGCAGGAAATGTCAAAAGAGAAGGAGAGAAGAACAAGAGTGTATGAGGAACTAGGAACATTATGATGCCAGAGGACAGACTGCAGAGTGACAGCAGTCAGGTGGAGCTGTTCTTTGTCTGTGGTGCTAAAACTAAGACGCAGACACGGCTCCTTCTGAATTCTACAGGCTTCCAATATGCCCTCTAGTGGCTGACCCACATAACATCGTACACATACATTACTTCCTTGAGCAGACACTAAAAAAGGATGTACAAACAGTGCATACAAATTAGAGCAGAAGATCAAGTTTTACGTTTTGAAAAGTTTTTTTCATAGTTTTACAGTATTTCAGTGGTACAGTTAAGTTAAATGTTGAACAAAAAAGAACATTACGGTACAACAGTTACTCAAAAACAGTATAACAATAACTATCTCAATAACTGTAGCTAGCTAATTAATAAATAGTAGACAAAGACAGTGTCAGTGTCAGAATAGTGTCAGTTCTTCAACTACAGTCTGTCAATAACGTTTCAATTACAGTAGTGCAATGTACACCGCAATATCACTCTATGGAATCAAGTTGTCGTTTTTGACATATATAAACTGTAAACGCTTTGACTCGTCACTGTATTTTTCCGGTCACCTGGTGCCAGGTGAGCCATCATCCACCTGCAGCAGCCCATCATGCCATCTCTGAAAAAGGCTGGACCCTTAGACAAGAGATCTCACTTGCCAGCAAGTTCAGGGGCAAATACCTCTCCATCATGCCCCTCGGTAGGACTTCAGAGTGCCTGCCAACTGCATGCCTGTGTTCAGAGTAGTTCCCTCTATTTTTTCAAGACTGTCACGTCGGTGCGTTGACCACCCTCTTTTGTCCCTCCTCAGGTTCCATCCAGTGCATATTTGAGAAGAGCAACAATCACTACTCGTGGAAGAAAGTCACCACCACAGTTCACAACATTATCGTAGGCAAGCTGTGGATCGACCAGGTACAGCCACTCCCCAAAACTCAGCCAATTACTGCAGTACTGCAATTACATGACAATACTCGTTCTCCCTTCCTACCCCTTTTCTGTAATCTCTCTTTTTTCTCCCTCTTGCTTCCTGTGTCAGTCAGGAGAGATAGATGTGGTGAACCATACCACTGGAGACCGCTGTCACCTCAAGTTTGCCCCCTACAGCTACTTCTCCAGAGACGTGGCCAGGAAGGTGAGGCTCTGACCTCCCTCACTCACTCAGAACCGACACTTCTATTCTTTAACACACACACACACACACACACACACACACACACAGAGAACTACAAGTCTCTCTCTCACACACACACACACACACACACACCATTCCCCCTCACTCTCTGTCTTCCCCAGGTAACTGGGGTGGTTACCGACAAGGAGGGCAAGGCCCACTTTGTGCTGTCAGGCACCTGGGATGAGAGGATGGAGTTCTCCAGGGTGATGCAGAGCAGCAAGGGGGGGGAGAATGGCGCTGAGGGCAAACAGAAGACGGTCTACCAGACCCTGAAGGCCCGCGAGCTGTGGAAGAAGAACGAGCTACCGTGAGTACAGACGAAGTCCCCCCCGCAGGAGAGCGATTAATCCTTTTGACCATGAAAAGGCCATGAGATTACAGTGCCTTGATGACACTTGATATTTCTCTCTTTTTTTATTAATTTTTTTGTTCCCGTCTCACTACCCAACCCTCACTTTCTCCCTCCCCACAGTGAGGGAGCGGAGACCATGTACTACTTCTCCACCCTAGCGTTGAGCCTTAACGAGGCTGAGGAGGGCATAGCCCCCACCGACAGCCGCCACCGGCCCGACCAGAGGCTGATGGAGGATGGACGGTGGGACGAGGCCAACACAGAGAAGCAGAGGCTGGAGGAAAAGCAGCGCATCGTGCGGAGGGAGAGGGAGAGGGAGGCGGCCAAGACGGCCATCCCACCCGAGGAGGGTAAGAGACAGAGAGAACAGAGAGAGAGGATGGGGGGGAAGAGGGAGGGAGTGTCTGTCTGTCTGTCAGTCTGTCGTTCACCTGTTTGTCTGTCTTTCCCCCCCCCCCCCAAGCTGTCAATGAGGATTCCTTTACTGACTCACCTCACAAAAGCAAGTACTCCTCTCTTCCTCCTCCTCCTCCTTTCCCTCTTACTCTACCTTTCCTTAACCACACGCACACACACACGTATGTACCACAAGGTAAGTATATAGACTTGGTCATTCATGCCCATCCTTCAAGGCCCATCTCATCGTTATCATTTTGTCCCCTCATTTTCCCCCCATCCCCTATCCACGTTTACGTTCCATTTAGCCGACACAGTGGAGGTTGGCACGGAGGCCAGCGAGGCTTCAGACCAAAGCAAGTACCTCTGCATCTGCTCCCCTCGCACTTAAACACACACTTGGTTCTCTCTTCCTCTATCTAAACTCTACATATAAGTATTACATACACTTATTATTCCGTTTTAAATACAGTAGATAGTTCTAGTTGGTGATGCCATTATTCCATCAAATTCTCTGTCTTCTACAGTTGAGCATGCAGTAGTTAGGAAGCAGCTACAATGTATCCCATATCAGTACTACTAGTAATATAGTGACATGTTTTGCATCACATTTGCATGTGTTTTGGTTTGGGGGGGTTGAGAAACATACGGTTAGACGTCTCTTTTTCCCCCTTTTCTTGTTCAGCTGATACAGAAGACTCTCCCCCTCACACACCTGTTGCATGCAAGTAGCTCTATCAGTCTATGTGTCTGTCTGTCTGTCTGCGTGTCTATATGTCTATCGATCTCCTTTATTAATTTTTCATAATTAAATAGAAACCTTTTTACACATTTACATTTTTTCCCACTTTATCGCTGCAGCTTCCCAAGGGCCACCCAGCTCTCCTTTTCAAAGCAAGTATTATTTAGGGCACCTACATACATACATACACACTCATGCACAGTCCAACACCAGGGGCCTCATTTAGGAATGTTGTGTACAAAAGAAGGCGCAAACTTTGGGATTTACAAAAAGAATGACTTGATAGTAGACTGTGGTCCTTCTTACGGGCCTACAGCAGTAGGATGAAACTTGAGAAACACTTTGAAATTGGTAGCCTAAGCCTACCATTGTGTAGAATAAATATTATGGTCTGGGTATCTCTGTCATATATGTATATATGAAGAGTACCCTGAGTGAACACATTTAGGATAATAAATACAAACAAAGATATTAGTTATTGCAAAAGAACCTCATATGTTTTGAGAATATAATTAGATCTCTAATTATTAAACAATAGGCCTGCTGGCACATTCTGAAATGTATTTTCAGAAATGATGAGGAGAACGGTATGATATACTACATTTCCAGCGTGAAAGGAGTGTGTGCACGCTTTTAAATCAGAATTTCTTTTTCCATAAGCACTTTGTGTTTTGTTTATATGCCACTTCTTGATGTTAATCTTTTATAAATGAGGCCCCAGGCCATCATCATGCCATTTTAGTTCCTCTTCACCAATATTCTCCCCCTCATCTATCCATCTTGTCCTTCAGTGGAAGGCTCTGAAGCCCCTAATGGATCTACGGTCAAAAGCAAGTAACACCAGTCCAGTTCTCTTTTCTCTCTTGCTTTCTCCCACTCAGCCCTACTCCCCCTTCCCCGTAGTCCTTTTCTCTGTTTTGTGTTGTTCCTGTGTTGGTCTCTACCTTCTTTGCAGCTCCTCCAGCAGCAATGATTGCTGTGTACTAGGATTTAGAACCAGTACTACTATTTAGAACCAGTATGAGTAGTACCAGTATGACTTCCTGGATTAGCATCTCGCACCAGGAAGATACCCCCATCTTATCCCAGTGGCGTCACAGTCTACACGTCGCCACCTCTACAGCTTCTGGTTTGTTCTCTCCAGGCTCCCACCAGGACAACTACCAGGCACTGTGGTTCGAGAGGTTCGAGGACCCTGTCTCGGGAGAGACCATGCACGTCTACAAGGGGGGTTACTGGGAGGCTAAGGACCAGGGCAACTGGGACATGTGCCCTGACATCTTCTGATTCAAACCAACCCTCCCCTCCCCCAGCTAAATGGACTTATCCAGACATGGCAAGACATCCTTTATTTCACCAAAGGGGGGTGAGGGCATATTGGGGCATCCCCCCTGTTTTATCTACGCCCCTACCTTCCAGATGAGATAATGGATTGCCCCAGCATCTCTGTGTATATTGCGTGTGTTTGGGCTGCTACAGACAAACGGTAGGACAGAACTGGACAGGGTAACCTGCTTCATGCCTTGATTATTACGACAGACACCAAATAGATGCCCCTAGATCAGCTCTGCCCTCTCTCTCCCTCCACCCACTCCATCTCTGACTCACTCCCATTTCTAAGTCACTCAATTTTCACTCTTCCTCACTCCAACGTCCACATTCTTGACCTCTTCCTAAGTAGTCTCACTGTGAAGACGGATGCAGCTCATCCTTTCACCTTTCAAACAGAAGAACTTTAGAGAGCGTCTCCCTTCTTTTCTGTCTGGGTGTGAACAGCCATGTGGTGACTGATATTTGGTAAGGGTAGCACTAGAAATGTGGTACACAGTGCTTCACAGATGCTGTTTTGTGTGTGTGTGTGGGGGGGGGGTATTTAAAACATTGTATTGTGGGACTTTACTTTCTTTTCTAAAACTCCATGAGTTTAAGTATGTGCGTGTGTGAGGTCTGTTTGTGTGTTTTCCTAAAGAAGATAAATCCACATTTTATTTTCAAGTGTACTTAAAATAAAATTTAAAAATCAAGTCAGAAAAGCAAGAATACAAAGCAAAACTATATACTGCAAATGTTCCTGTATATGTACATATCAATTAAAGTTACAAATATTATTGCTATTAACATTATTAACCACTACCTGAGTGATTGTGGTAGTTGGATGTCGAACACAGCAGAGATTACGAGTTTAGAGAGCCATAATATTTTCCTTTTTTCCCGTTTTCTTTTCTGGACAGGATGTCCAATATTGCTTATTAGTGGTTCACTGTTCTTTGACAATGAGTCAACTGTAGGCTTACATTTGTTTAATAATCTGAGGAGGGTGTGTTCATCCCTACCTCTCAGCCTTGACCCACAATTAGTTACTAGCTGGTCCAACTTTTTGCTTTATACTTATATAGTTTCACAATTGTATGAAGCACAAATGTAATTGCATTGAAATTGGGTAGCTATGTAATATAAAAGGACTCTATTCTATGATATTAATATGCATTATTTTGTTTAAGTGTAGAAGGTTGGTAGATCACTTAAGTATATGTCAGCGTCAGCAAATAAGGCCACCATCTTTTTTGTTGTTGTTTGTTTCCCACCATCTCTTTCTCAGTGTTTAAAGTTGAATGTTATCTGGTTAACTGTAAAAAAAAAAAACAGTGTTATTGATAATTGTAAAATTGTGGGCTACAGTTTTATTTCTCACCAGTCTGTTTCTATGCATTGTTTGTTTTGCCTTTTGTTATTTTTATCCGTTTGTGATTTTAGCTTTTCTCACTCCAATAATTCCCATCTGTCTTCATTCCATTATATTATATGTTTTACTTTCTCTGTTATGATATTCGTCAGTGCTCTAAGACAGAGCGTAGCAGGATGATGTAATAAACCTGGCCGCAGAAAAAGTATATGGTCACTGGTTCATTCAACTAACGAAAGAAAATGCCGAAATAGTCCACCTGTGGTTTCATTTTCAGAAAGCCTGAGAGCATTGAGACACGGGTAAGATAAGGGCTCATTTTTATTGCATTACATTCATTATGTCTCTAGATGGGTCTGAATGGATACAGAAATGTTTTAGCCATGCCTTGAAATTCCTTACAGGCACATACAATGAACCAGATATGATTATATCACAGGTGTATAGGAGCACAACTACAGCAAGTCACATGTTTAAAGCTGAGAAACAAAGAAATAATGTCAGAATGTACTTGGGTGTTGTGGTGCAGGATTAGTCCCTCCAGAAGCCTCTGTTGTGACAGAGCGCCTCTATGAGTCTGGCCTGCAGTATCTCCTTGGAGCGGTACATGGGGAGCAGTAGTAGAGAGTGGCAGGTCAGAGCTTCTGGGAAATGGTGTTCGGAAGAGTTTGCTAGGTTTTGGACCCGCATTCGGATCTGGCCCATACCCAAGATGGGCACCCGAAGACAACCTGTAAGGAACACTGGCAAAGAGAGAGACAGATATGGCTACAATATGAAAAATATTCTGAACCTTTGTACAGTTTGTGGATCTGGAAAACGGTGCCGGTCAAAAGTTTGGAAACACCTAGTCTTTTATCATTTTTCAGACATGTACCTATTGTTTATATGCAACCAAAGTAGGTAATTTAACCGTGTCACCTTTAGCAATATTTGGAGAACTCAGGTTATATATACATGTAAGTTAAATGCCTTACAGACCTTGATTGACTGAAATCTGGCATTAAAAAAAGAAAACTGGTGCATATATTGATGAAAGGCTAGGTGTTTCCATACTTTTGACAGGCACCGTAGCTCTAAAGCAGCAACAAAGCTCTTCTGAATACACATTATTAATTAAACTATGTATAACTCATATTAAACTGAGTCAGAGTCATATTGCAGTCTTATTGTACTTACATAGGAAAGCTCTCTTTTTCTCTTCGGATAGTTCTTCAAACACCTCCCAAAATATAACAATGGTTGGATGGACTGCATTGTACATTCCTTCGTAAACGGTGTTCTAAAATTGGGAGGAAAAAACATATACTCAACGTTCTACACAGATCATAATTAGCATAGCTGACCATGACAGCATCATGAAACCTATAAATCTATTGCTTATCCCGCTTTAGAGGTATGAGGACCTGTTTGAGTTTCTCCCAATCGTAGTTCTCAGAGCCAACCATGACCGCTCTCAGTTCCTCAGGCCTGAAGAGCAAGGCCGCATCCTCTTCACACACAGTAAAGAAGCCACGCCGGAACTCTGCAAACACACCCTCCACTGATTTGTTGAAGACGAGGTTCACATAGGCCTCTGAAAACTCCATCCTGGCAATGGTAATGTATGGTATCCAGATATTTTTACCAAGAACAGAAAAAGTTATAATTTATCATTCTTTTGAGAATTTTACTTAAGCCTTATTTTGTGAGGTTCTTTTTCATAACCTTACTTGTTTTCACCTGTGACCAATTTCTCTGGTTCTTTGGAATCAAGTTCAACCCTTGTGTTGTCCCATATCACCTGTTATTGCGTATAAAGGAAACAATGAAGACTGTTTAGCGGTTATAGTTATTTTAAATAAGATAATGTTCCTGTAAAAAAAAAAAATAATAATAATCTGACTGGCAAAATCATCACAATTTGTATCGTCATTTCTTCATGAAAATATATATATTTTTTTTAAACACCAAAATGTAATTACATAAATGGGATTACGCAGTGAGATTATGTAAATATATCGATTTAAATTACGCAGCTACTATTATGATACTATTTTAACCTACAGGCGTGGCCATACGTTTTGGTAATGATAAATGTTGTGTTTTGCAAAGTTTGCTGGTTCAGGATTTTAGGAAATGTTTTCACATGTTTCTATAGAATACAATAGGATACATTTCATATTTTTTGGGGGGGCAAACATTTTCAATATATGCAAATAGTCCCCCCTTTTACAGCAGTCAATCTGCTCTTAAAATCCAATCAGAATGATAGTGATTTCACTTGGCTAGAACTAGTTCACACTTTCCCCTGCACTGATGATATGACTTACTGAAATTATGTTAGCAGTCATATTATGCCAAGGCCCAGCAAGCTTTGCAAACACAAAATGTATGTCGCTCCCAATACTTTATGGCCACAGCTGTACAGTCACAATTACAATACTCACTGTGAATGTCATGTCCAAGTTTTCAACAACATCATCAGGGTAGTCTAGGATGTCCTTCAAAATCCTTTAAATACATCAAATATATCTCAAATTAGAGTTAAGTAATCAAGAGTTAAACATTTATTCCTACAGTATCTCTTCTACATTACCAGTATTTGATAAGAGAGGACTTTGTTAACTTACTGTCCATCAGAGCTGAAGTCTATCAGATCCTCCAAGGAGGGCTTTCTGTTCAATAGCTTTTTAAAAAGGGCCAATGGGAAGGGCAGGTGTACAACCATGTTGCCGTGTAAGGCCAGCCCACAGAGAACCCCAAACAAGAAGTACCTCTTCTCTTCTAGTATGGGCTGTTAATAAAAATGTTTTTATAAACTGCAAAATGTATTCACAAATAATAATAATTAAGTTAATTAATTCAAGTGACCTCAAAGTACCATTAAAAAAATCAGTATATTATGTTGCTGCAGTCTGCAAGATCTTTCATGATATCAGGTAAGAAATGTTCGGAAGAGGGAGCTAATGATGACACAGAGGTGAAAGACAGACCATGAAACCCACTGTAGGCTATCTGTTCTGAAAGTGAGGCCTTACCATCGCAGGAAACCAGGCCAGCGTTTTGGTGTGATTGTACATGAACATCTTAGAATCAGGGTCCAGCAGGCTATCTAACACGTGGAGGAAGAAGTCCCTTCTGTACACATCTGACAACTGTGAGTCGCCATCAAAATACACCTGAGAGAATTAAAGCGGTGCATAACATCTTCGTTAATCCACAATTCTATCATCCCTCCCTTCTGTTGGAGAGCCATAGACACCTCTTGTTTTAAGATTTTGTGCCGAGTAAATAATCAGGCGTATTTACTACAAGGTGCTTCTTGAAAATACTGGGATCTGCAACATTCAGTTCTCTGAAGGTGTCTTCAATGAGTGATGCTCTTCTCAGCCTCAACTCAAAATAGAGAGAGGAGGAAGGCTGGGGTATTCCAAAAGGCCACATCCCATTCTCATGGTTGGTTTCAAGTTGTCCCTGCAATCAATTCACACTATTTTAATCCTTCATATTTACCCATCAGTCCTCATACTGTATGACATCAGAGCTGTGATGGAGCATCCGGTCAAACAAAAGCCTTATATCCTGAGAAGCATGACTGACTTACCTGTGAGAGATAGGCAGCAACATTCAGAACCAATTGCTTGCTTTGCGGATTCATCACAAATGGGTAACGGCAAACGATGGGTAATGACATCCCATCCAATTTCTAAAAACAAAAACACAATATTTTAAAATCTGACAACCAAGATCTCTTATGTTCTCTACCATAAACACAATAATGAAGATTAATGTTGTTTTCGCTATCTCATCTATTACAGTATAGTACATTCTAATACAAATAGCTTGCTTGGTTCAATTTATCTGCCCTATTTTAATGTATGTATGTATGTATGTTTGGATAAAAGCATCTGCTCAATGTGTACATTGTACAAATGTATTGTAAAATATTTACCTTCTTTTTTGACCACAAACGCCAACGTTTCACATCTTCCTGCAGGTATTGGAAACTGAATACAACGTCCTCCATACAAAAGGCACTGACTGGAATGTTAAGTGTCCCTCCAGCCTTCTGGGTTGCCTACAAAGTTGCAGAAAGAGAAATCCCAAACTGAAAATGACCCATCAATGGCATTCTGAGTAAAGGCGGTAGGAGTATTGGCTGTGTACACTGACTGTGAAAAGATGCTGGAGCACATCGAGAAGGTCTTTGACTCCTGTTCTGTGGGAAGTAATACTGAGTTTCCTCAGAATGAATGACAGGGTGTCCTTCCACACCTTTATCTGCTTGACCAGAGTAGATGGCTTCAGTGAAGACCACAAGTCTCCTACCATGTGGGTGGGGGGGGGGGGGGGGATTTACTGTTTAATGCAGAAGCTAAATTCACAATAGAATGACAGATTATAACAATAAAGGGTCAATAGAAAGACATATATTAAAAATACAAGAACATTGAAAAGAAAACTTGATTAACTCAACAAATTTGCTTTAGTATACATTTAAAACACTAAACAGAGAGATGTTTCCTCATAACCATCATGTAGATTTTTGGTCGATTGAGAATGACCTCACCCAGGATCTGGAGCTTGTTGGGGTGCAGTCTTAAGATGGCGGCCGCGACGGCCACAGTGAGCTCTATGTCTGTGACCTGGTTTGGCTTAACTGTGGCCCTTAGGAGCTCTGAGAGGACAAGGTACACTCTCAGGCTCTCCACACTAAAGGGGTTCTCGTTCAGGGTAGGGAGCAGTGAGTGCAGGACCACAGTTTTAATCTAGAGGGAAGGGGGTTACAGTATGTCTAGATTTAATTGAGTTATCAACCACCAGAGTACAGGTCAGTTCAGGTAAACAAATAAATATTAAAGGCTGACTTGGATTACCATTAAACATTTAAGGTCATATTTTTCCCAAAATACCTCAGCCAACACTTTCTCCTTTTTCGCCAGCTTCTTCAAAACCTTTCTTGCAAGTGACAAGTCCAGGCCACTATATTTTGAAGAGGTTTGGTAGTGCTTGTTGCTGCTAATACAATCATAATAGAAATGAATCATCATGGAATGATAAAACTAATAGTTTTAAACAATACAATAAATAAAATGAAGAGTAAGATTGAATGGAAGAATGCAAGTAAGGACACTAACCTTCTGTCTAGGAAACTTTGATTTAGACAGGATGAAGAGGAGAACATTGCCTTGATTTCCCTGAAAAGATTGCGTTAATTTAAATGTAGTTGACACATTAAATTATGTTATTATATACTGTACATATATGAGAGATAGTGACAGTATTAGGGCAGGAAATGTAGGAGAGAGACAGGGGAGGACATACTGGAAATGACCATGGTCCCTGGATATTGAATCCAGGCCCCTGCAGAAAGGCTTAAAGGTCCCATGACATGAAAACTTCACTTTAGGAGGTTATTTAACATTAATATGAGTTCCCCTAGCCTGCCTTTGGTCCCCCAGTGGCTAGAAATTTCAAAAGGTATTCCTGGGTATTCTTCTCCGCCTTTGAGAAAATGAGAGCTCAAACGCTCGGTTTTGAAGTTTACATCCCCTTTCTCTGCTTTGCCCGCACAGAGAATTTGGACCACCAATGAAAAAACGAGCTACGACCGTGTGAGCGCGACATTGGTTTTCCCTCGAGACATCATGGCTTGCAAAAGACCGAAACATGGCAGTTAGCCCCGCCTCTTTCTTCCTCACAGCATTTAAAGCTACAGAAACAGCGCGTCCTGAGGAAAACTCATTGTGGGACTGCTCATAGTACCTGTAATTCTGCACCAAGGCTGAATTTCAGGAAATAGATTTCAGATACAGTATTAGTGGACCACTAAGGCCTATATAAAGCATCTAAAAACAGCATGTCATGGGATCTTTAACTTATGCAATACGCACTCTACCAGGTGAGCAACCCGTCACCTCAAAACACTGATAAGTTTCTGTTTGAGTGTTGGTTGTTCATTTTCTATAGCATGAATAGTTATTTTGAGTTTTTAAATGGCTCTTACTTCTGTATTCTTTTCCAAGATTTTGTGTCACATTTAGAGATCCATTCGTCGACCCTTCCGTCAACCAATGTTTTCTGTCTCACCTTAATGACACCCTTTATATTTAAGCAACATTTGATTATAATGTACATTACGAAGCAGCAATAATGATCTGGTATACCAAATATTGTTGACAATTTTTATTTCTATTTTTAATACCTGTGCAGAAGTGGTCATTGCAAATGAATGGTTTCCTCCTGCAAATATACGTTTGATTTTCTGGTCATCACTCTCTGAAAAGTAAAATAATTGTCAGTGGATTGATGCATTATCATTATGCTATTGGTATCAAAATCAGGTGGTGCTCTGGAAGTCTTAGTTTTAACAGTTAATAAAGTTTAGATTCTACCAAAAATGCATACCCTGTGATATCTGTACTGGCAAAGGCACAGACTGGTCAGTCAGGATTCCATTTCCAAGCTGCCCGTGCTCTCCATGTCCAAAAGAATATACCTTGGCGGAGCCCACAAATGCCAGCGTGTGATGTCTAATGTTGCACAGAAGTAACAAAGCTAAAGTGAAACCCCTCTGGTATTATAATGTATTGATATAATCCAACATTAGAGGTCAGATTTTTCTTACTACATTGCTCAATCTGTGCGGCATGTTCTAAACACTGTAATATAAATGTTACTACTCAGTGCTTGGTATTATAAAGGATCATGTAAGGAGTGTTGCGTACCTTCCACAAGCTACCTGAGTGACCTTTGACCCCCAGAGTTCTGCCACCACCCGAGGTCGGTGTTCATCTGTCTGAGTGTTGTGACCCAGCTGCCCATACCGACCGCCACCAAATGTGAACACCACACCTCCCTATGGGCAGACAAAATACTACTTAGATTATGATTAACTATATCTTGCAATTTAAATTATGTTGTTGGGGGATATAAATAAATACTGAATTTGTTTCAAATAGTGCAGAAGGGGGGGGGGGTTCTCAGAGAATACAACCTTTGTCAAAATGACAGTATGATCTTTTCCACAAGAGATGGAAACTGTCTTCTTTCTGTCAAGCAATGTGACAGGAGTTGGGACATGTCTGTCTAGAAAGTAACACAAACAGATTTTCTGTTAGGCAAAAAATGACTTAACGTTTCTATTAACAATATTCACGGCAGATGCTACATGACCAAAAAGTATGCAGACACCTGACCAGCATCTGCAAGGAAGGTCTAATCACCAAACTCCAATCTCTCTTATGTTTTTGTGGCTGAATGGAAGCAAATTCCACATAAATGTCTATTGAAAGGCTGGCCCAGAAAGGTGAAGGCAATTCTAGAAACCAATCCATATTAATGCCCATGATTTTGGAATGTTCACATTCAGTGAGGTGTCCACATACTATTGGCCATGTATGTGTGTATGACCTCTACACACTCACTGCAAACAGAGTGTGAGAAGTAATCATTTTCATGTCAATACTACCAGTGGTGTCCCCTAGCCCCAGCTGGCCACAGCTGTTCCTGCCCCAGGTGAACACAGCTCCAGAAACTGAGAGGGCGATGCAGTGGTCCCCCCCACTGGTGACCTGGATCAAGGGAAGTCCTGACAAAGAGTGCAGGACCTGGGGGGGGCGGTGTCCATCTGTACCCAGGTCCAAACCCAGCTGGCCAAAAGTGTTCATTCCCCATGTAAATACCTGCCCATCTAAAGAGGAGTGAGACGTTAGCAACTATTCTCACCATTACACGTACATTACAAGTATTCCTATGACCAAATTTTTTGTGGTAAATATCATACTATTATACCAGGAATCTCTGTGTGTGTCTGTTGCTTGATTATCTTTCGAATCTGGCACTGTGTGAAGTTGACATGTAGCAATTGTATGGCTCTGGACCCAAGGACATGCAGTGAAGTGTGTGAAGTTTGAATTAATTTTTGCTTTTGCGAAAAATAAATAGGCATGTAGATGCATTGTATCAAGGGATGCAGCCATGGATTTCAATAAACCCTCATCCAATCAAAAAGTACCCTTAGTCTCAGCTCCCAATGGTAATTGAAAAGGCTGCTCAACATTAACACGGGTATAGTTATTTCTTGCAAGCGCAAATTGGTCATCCAAACATTCACACACAACACAGTATGAAGATTAAATGTGGTAGGTGTATTGCTGGGCCTACTTGCTGGACAATTTTTCAATTGGCAATTCAAAAGAAAATTGGGCATACTGTCACTAACCAACATTTTTATCACTAGCTGCATCACGGGCATGGGCATCATGGGTAAGACTATAAAACTATAATTCCAGGAATCTGTGTGCGTGTGTTTGTGTGTCATTGAATCAACTAACCATTGTTGTAATCACCTGCCACACCATGGACACGAGCACTACACTAGTAATTTAAATGCATTATACCAAACTAGAAATGTTGAATGAATTGAGGCAGGGTGTATGTGAGGAATATTTGTAGTCCTACATTGATGGGTCTCCAATAAAATTATAGTATATTCTTTACCTTGTGTGAGGGCAATTGAATGCTGGTCCCCACAAGCAACTTGATTCACTTGAGTGTTGCACAGTTCCTTTAGAGGCCTGAAGAAGACAGAATACAAGTGTGGTGCCACACCATTTAAGTGAATATGGATTTACAGTATCTATAGTGTCATCTGTATTCATTTAAATGGTGAGTAGGCTATTATATAGTATAAAGGACTTTCCTTTCAGACTCACAAACATACTGACCTGACAATGTTAGATGAGTCCATGATTAGAACCTTGCCTTCCTCAGACAGTAAAACAGCAAAATCGTCACCACAACTCACTGCATGAATCTTCTCCTCACAGTTCACACTCCCTAAGGATAGATAGGCCTACAATGTCAATTACCTACCTTTTTTCAGGGACACACTATCATTGTCATCAACATATACAGTATTTACATAGCATGATAGAGTATCTAGATGAAGGCAAAAAAACGTAAGCCTACTCAATTTTCCTGTGGACCTTCTTCCATCTTGGTCCTCTCGAATCCGAACAATCGACGCTTTTCCATCAGTCCTGACGAACGCGACCACGCTTTGACCTGCGGAGAGGTCCCTAACATCTGATCTTAAATTTGTGAAATTAATAAAATGATTCTGATTGATTGGATTTGAACCATCCAACTTCCTTAAACCGAAGCCATAATTAGTGTCTTCTCCCCATGAAAACATAATTTAAAGTCTATTCAAAATATTGAAGTAGGTGCACTGTTCAGTTTCCACAGTCTGAATGAGCTCTGAAGATAACTGCCTCTATATTTTTCCGCATTTAAAGACAGCAACAAAGCAAGAAACGAAAATGAACCTTGATTAGGCTATGGTTTACTCGGAACAGAAACTCAAACACAATCAACCGGTTTTGTGCACGACAAACATAAGGTGTGAGCAGCACTGTTGAGGGCAGTTACTATCTGTTTTGTTGACAGACCTAGAATGCTCAGAAAATGAAAGTGATTCTTAGTGTCGGTGTGTGTGTGTGTGTGTGTGTGTGTGCGTGTGTGTGTTGAAGATAAGGAAGTCGTGGATGGAGAGGGGATTGCTTATATAAATGTTTATAGCTTACTGCTGTAAATTGGTTAATTATTAATTGTATGTATATGTGGAAACGACAAGTTATGTTCTAGCCTACATAGACAAGATAAGCCGATATGGTAGTGGCTAAAAAGTGAGTCTAACTAAACCTTCTTGGGGAAATACGGCCGCGGTGGATGTAGGTGGTATTGCATTTCCGATTTGCTACCCGACTCGTCCGGTCGTTTTTATTCTATAACCTAACTCCAGTCAACATTTCCAAAACTATCTCCCCCAATAATTGTTGTTCGATTCTCGAACGTGGCTCATACTAGCTTTTTCATAGAATAGTTTTTCCAGATGTTTGCTAAGTTTGAAACCAATCCTAAATGGGTAAACTAGCATCGAGAGCTAGGGGCCCCTTACTTTTTTTTTTATGTAGGCCACCAGAAAATGAACGAATCACTCTCTGAGACTACTCGTTACTCCCGAGTCTTTTTATACATTATGTGTAACTGTTTGCAATGGTTTAACTTAAGGGTACACAGTTGTCTATCAAAAGGGTATCTCCACCCCCCTCCAAAGACAAGCGTTTGTGCAATTTTAAGTACACACTGGTACTTCTATTTCTGAGTATTAAGGAAGGCTTAAAATCCTGTGACTTTTCTCAGTTGCTCAATAGCAAAAGACCTATGTAACCTGACCTGTATTTTCTATTTATCATGTCATCCTACTTTAATATACTGAATTGGCCCATGTCGGTCTGTAGAGTAGTCTAACAGTTCAGAGAGCTCAAAATGAGCAACTGTTGTTGCAGTTCATTCAGATTTTGCACTAGTTCTATAGTCTAACTATGCAGTGATATGAATTCATGTCTATCTATCAAGTCTTGATAAAGAAAGACCACTGGGAAGATAGTACACAAAGTTCAGCTTTGCTGATCCCTTTCCAATAGGGAAAAGGTGGTAGAAAATGTTAAGAAGCAAAATATTTGTCAGATAAACTTGTTTTCGTCACCCATATTGTAATCAAACCTGTTTTCTTTATCATCGTACAACCAGTCGTGACTATTACATTACTTACTATTCATGTATCATATCATAATGCAAACCAGTAACTTAATCTGTGTCTTAAACTTCCATATTGTCCTGTCTTTCTACGGTGTGATCCAAGCTGCTGTAACGTTTGGACATCCACACCTCTTATTCAGCTTTCTGGATCACTTCATACCAGTCTGAGCAGAGCACAGGGACTGCAGCATTTACATTAGCTTACATTTACACGTGTTCGTTTAGGAGATGCTTTTTTTCAGAGTCTTCTAGTAATAGGCTGTTGAGACACCGTTTCTCTGTCATGGGTGTTTCTATGAAACACCACATTCTGATTATCATCATGAGCATGGCGGTGAGTAGAAGGGATCCTTTGCATGTATGCATTTTTGTCTCATTTTATTATAGCTAAAACAAATGCCACAGAAACAAACAAATCAGCCTGAAGGGAATACAATAGCATTATTAAGATATACATTCATAAGTTGGAATCACCAATGATTGCTACATTGTTTAAGCATGCACCACGTTTTTGTAAAGGACGTGTGATTCATGTGCGCTATCCCTTTCCCACTTGTGTCAGGCTGGTAGAGTAACCAAGGCTCAAACAACAGCCTTGCACTCTGCTACTCAAGCAGGCATGACAATGGAGCTGAACTCATTTGATGACCAGTATCTCAACTGTGGAGAGGGAATGCTTCAGAAAGTTCTGGAACCAGGAGGATTGATGGAAAAATAACTGCAAGCAGACTCGGATTACTTGGAAGCTTGGAAAGATGGGAAAAGGTGTAGTAAGCAGATACCAGGAGCCCAAGAGGAGCACAGTATTGTACTTGCAGTTTTCACAAGCAACTTTATCTTCTATTATAAATTCAATGCCAAAGGACCAAAGGAGCTAATGCTGACATTTATAAAAGTGACTTTCGCTACAAATCTCTGCACTTTCTATTGACAGATGCCCTTAGAAGGCTGAATAAGACAAACGGCTGTTTCAACGTCATAAGTGGATCTCACACCAACTTTAAAATGACAAAAGTGAACTCAGTTGTACGTTTGGGTGCCTACCACTGGGCAGGTGCTTTCATGGAAGGCTTTTGCACCACTGAGTTCAAGATGGTGTCATGTCAAGCAACTGATGTGAATGATTATTCTTGTCTAAGAGACATTGAGATGATAATCCCTCCATATGAGAAATTTAAGGTAACCAATGTGGAAATTCTCACACACGAAGAAAGGACATCCATCACTTTGAAACCTATCAGAGGAAAGTATCAGAGACATGAATGTTCATACCTAAGGTAATGTAGTACCAATACATGATCAAACTTTCTAAAACAGATTTGCACTGTTTGTAGCCTACTTTCTCATGCAAACCTTGTTTTTTCTTCAGGCCTGAGAGGCTAACTGGTTCCTCCAACTCTTTGCCAAATGATGGGGCTATGCTGTTGCTGCTGATGTCCTGTCTATTGAATCTCTAAACACACTTGCAGCTGACATGAACACCGTAGCAATGTGTAAACTAAATAAAACAAAAAATACATAGTTACATACATGAATCTTCTTTGCACTTGAAAGTTGCGTGCTGTTTTTCAGCTCTGTTGTAATCTGAGAGCCTGTAATGAAACGATGGGTGGAGTTTGTCATGAGAGAGTTGCTTCACCTGTACAAGGAGCAGAGGGAATGTGAAAGCTATACATCATCCAATTGTTTGTTCATCAAAACAATGCAGGTCCTCTGAATGATAAAAACAGTGCAGTGGTATTGTTTGTGGTGACAAACGGATTTACAATGGATGTACAGATGAGGAGCATCTGAAATGTCCCTCTTTCAAAGCCTCATGGATCAAAACATGTCATAGTAGTAGTTCAGAGTATGAGTTTTTTTGCGTTACCTGAATAGCCTGATTCAATATAGGAGAAACAGAAACCTCAAGGTTTTTATGACAATGATGGGGTAAGACTATTCAACAAAAAACCTATATACATTGATAAACATGACATAAACAATTGATAATGTAGGACACAGCAGACAATTGTAGGCTAAATTCATTTGCATGAATATACATTTGCATTAATGTACAAAATCAATAGCAATTTGTTCATAAGAATAAGTTATTGCTTTTATGATGCATTCATTTTTTTGAAGATGTGGAGGTTGAACAAGTTTCAATTGTGATCTGACAAATGTAGGTATGAAAGCAACTGAGAAAAACTGCACCCAGATCACTTTAAGATTAAGATGGATTTCATTGTGGGAATTATATTAGTCACCCATGTGTAAACAACATTGTGCAGCTCTGACATTCACCATCTACATTTTCCCATCCTGTTATCCTTTAAATTGAATAATCAGTGGTCAGAGATTTGTCCTTTGGGTACTCTGCCAAAAACTATAATCTGGTAAAACACACATTTCTTCTCCCATCATGACTCATCACCCAATATTTGTTGTTCTGTGTTACCCCTAGAGGGTAGTCAATCATCAGAAATTCCTCAGAAGGACACCTTGTGATTCAACACTAATGATTATCATATTGTTATTGAGCAACAGTATTTTGATATACACATTTTAAATACAAAATATTATTTTCTTTGTCTGTAAAAATTAGTGTTCCATGTAATACATTTAAGGATGTTGGGTTTAAATAAAATGTAAATGAAGCTGGAGCATGGTTTTTAATAAATTAGTCCTTGTGATATGCCCTCACTAATCATCACAATCATCGTAATCAGTTTTCTAACACTCAAAAGAGTTTTCCTTAAAAGTGAAGTACTGTCTGTGATTCTGACCGACTCAACAGTACTTAGCTCCTGAGGTATGCAACACTGATGTTGCAAAAGTCTGCCAAAGACAATGTTGAGAAAATCCCACTGTGCCTGTAAAATAATCCTGAATGCACAAATCACAATTGACAGCCAGATCTTGGGTTAGCAAAACTGGTCAACACCAAGCTCATGGAAAAAAACACTATGTTATTTCCTTCAGGGGAAGAAAAATGATTGTGTTGCCAAGATAAGGGGCTTGGTTTCCTGCACAAGGGAGTGAAGAGGAAAATAGGGGGAACAGCTCATGAAGCCTGCAGGAAACTCTGATTTACTTTCTTGTTCCGAGTGATTTCATTAACAGCACTACAACATTTCCAACGGTATGTTTTTAAATCTGGATATTCTTTCTTTTCCTCTCAAACGATTTGCAGTCCAAAGTTTTCAGAACTATGTTACTGTATCTCATCTGGGTCAGGATTGTCTAGAGAGGGAGTCGTTTCAGGGGTAAAACAATCTATTTTCCATCAAAGTAATACTATCCTGCTCCTCTCTTATTGATCCTTCTAGAGAAGACGTACACGGGCCATTTCAATTTCTGGATATAGTTTGTTTGGTGTGTATACTCTATGTGTGTGTGTGTGTGTGTGTGTGTGTGTGTGAATTACCAAGGGATTGGGTGAATGTGTGTTGCACTGTAAAAACACTCTGAATGGATTTTAACTGTTTTTAATATTGTCTTATTCCAAAACAGAAAAGTACGACATTGCTGGCAAAATGAGTGAACTGACTCTTGTATTTTTCCTGATTGCTACACTTAAGGTAAAGTAACAACTTTCACATGGGATTATAAGGCTTTTGGGAAAAAAAGTTAAACAATTATATATATGTAGTAGATATAGTGTATATATTGTTTTTAAGAATACTGCTCACGTAAGATTTGAATTTCTTTATTAGGAATTAAGATTTAGATCCTCCTACACAGAATTCCAATGTATTGTACCTGTACTTGTACAAGGTACTTGTACCTGTGTTACAAATAACAAATAAATACACTGATGGTACCACAGAAAACCCAGGGTGTATAGTTTGCTAAAGTAAATATGTCTACATTCCAAACCTCAACAGATGATTGAGTCTAAAGATCTGGACATGGCACCCAATGCAGTGGACGACCAGTATAAAAACTGCCGGGACGAGATGTTCCAGGTAGTTATCAGGGAGTTGTTGGAACGGGAGCTTGCCACCGCTGAGCTCAGCTCAGCCTGGCAACAAGAAGCCTGTACAAAACCAATACCAGGAGGAGATGAAATGCACACCAAAGCGTTGGCGATTTATGGACACAATAAAGGCTTCCGTGACAGTTTCACAAAGGGAGTTGAGACTCTGGGTGGAAATGCCAATGTCTACATCAAGGACTTCCAGTTCAAGTCTTTTCACTTCCTGCTAATGGATTCCTTCCAGGTTTTGAAACCCACAAAGTGCCAGACTTTATTTCATGGATCTGAGACGGTGTACACAGCAGTCGTAGGGTCAAAGGTCAGATTCGGCAGCTTTGTCTCTGCCGAAGAAAATCTTTCTAATGTAGTTGAAGAGTCTGAAACCGTGTTTAAGATCACCACCTGCTCGGCCATTGACCTGTATAAGAGCGCATGTCAGCCAAGTGATGTTGGCTCCTGGCTGCTGTCTCCAGCAGAAGTGTTCCAGGTAGAGGAGGTGAAGAAGGTTACTGACGACGATAACAGCTACACTTTGATTGTCTTGAGCAGTTTAAAGAATGAAAGCAACCATGACTGTCAATACAACTTTCCAAGGTAAGGCTGTCACCAGTATTGTGGAAGAAATTGTTCATATTTATTGCCCTAGTGACTAAGGCCCCTTTAGAGCGAAAGTGGCTGAGGCCTTAATGCCACATTTCCTGTCTATTCTCTTACCATCTTTGTCCAAGAATGACGGAATGTGTTTTATGTCTGTCTACACTGGAACGGTGTCACTATAAGTTCAGCTTCTGAGTTTTAAGTATTAGACAATCAACTGATTGGAAAGACAGTAATGCCCCCCCCCCCGAGACAAGAATAATGACCAACTCAGTCACACAGAGGTATTTGCAAGTCTCTCTAAGGCGTGAAGGCTTTTATTTTGAATAGAGAAAATTAAGATTAAATTAAATTGTCTGGTGTTCAACCGCCAGACAATCGTTGAAACGACAGCTACAGTATTTTAAAACAATCTTCCATTATAAGAAGTCTTAGAATCTAGGCTGATGTAAAGTGTAGTGGTTCTCTCAACCCCCAGACTAGTCTCCCCCTGGGCCATGAAAGGCTGTCCTTCAGCCTAAAGTATATAGGGGAGTCAGGTGGCTGAGCGGTGAGGGAGTCGGACTAGTAATCCGAAGGTTGCCAGTTCGATTCCCGGTCATGCCAACTGACGTTGTGTCCTTGGGCAAGGCACTTCACCCTGCTTGCCTCGGGGGAATGTCCCTGTACTTACTGTAAGTCGCTCTGGATAAGAGCGTCTGCTAAATGACTAAATGTAAATGTAAATGATATTTGAGATAATAATAGCAATAGTGGTTTCACTGATTGTGATCAACATAAGCACATAGGAAATCTTTGATTTCTCCCACAGTATACACTGTGGTTAGCTGCATGTATGATGATGTTACAGAATGTTTACCGTTTCAAAAACAATGTATCCTTTTGTACGTCTCCTCCCTCTCAGACCTACTACAGTTCCAAGCTCCACTCCACAATGGCTAACCAGCAAAGCGTTCCACCTGATGGCTTTGTCTCTTTCTGCCTCCCTGAGTATTGCATCTTACCAAGTCTGACCACAGAGAGAGAAAGGAAAAAAGAGAGAAATACATAGATAAAGCTTCCCTGTTTTCATAAATAAATAAATATTTTGCCTCAGCCTTCACCTGCATTCATCCATGTTCCTCCTCATGCTAGCAGTGGAGACATTCAATTACTAAAGTAAACAGGAAGTTACATTTGTGTTGTACCTTACGTTGTTTGTCTGCAGAATAAATGTCATGGCTTACCCATCAAGAAGTGTACATTATCTCTTTAAGACACATTAAGTTGAAATTTGGTACTACCATATACAGCATCATTCAACTAGGTCTTTATGTAAGTGGGAATCTGTGTTTGTGGTTGTGTGAGAGAAAGAAACAGAGGCAGTGAGAGAAAACCTGAGTGAGACAGCAAGAGAGACATACACAGTGAGTGTAAGAAAGAGTTGAAACAACAGGCCAAAGAAGGATAAGAGAGAGAGACAGAGAGAGGAAGCTTCGCTTACTGGCATGTCCCACAGGAAGGGAATGGAAAGTATGCAGTGGGAGGGCTGTACCAACTCTTCAACATGTTTATTAGACTAGCTTCATAACTGCTGGCCTGGCAGCACTACCTAAGGATAAGGATATAATTGTAGAAGGTAGAATGTCTCCACAATCAGTGGATCATTTAATCTCCTATTGCTGACAAAAGAGGCTTGTTTAATTACATATGCACCATTATGGTTAACATACTGAACTACACTTACTAATGTAAATAACATGTTATCACAATATTTGTATACAATATGATTGCTTTCAAGCAATCATGTTCTGTTAGAATCACATTGTTGTAAAAAGACACATATAACAGAGTTTATATTTCGTCTGGTAAACTGATTGGTTAAGAGCCAGGATATATCTCTTTAACATAAGGTGTTATGCACCAGCCTACGGTGATGTTCAGGCAAGTTTGTGATCCCCCAAACCTTGACAGGATTTGAGCCAAAGTTTATTAAGAAGAATTAAGGCAAGCACTCACATGTACTATATAAGTCTAAAGGTAGGCTATTCAACATGCCCTTACCCACACCACATTTTCAGCACACAGCCTCATAATGGCCAGAGTAGAAAAATTAAATAGATTAAGGATTGTTTCAATAATTTGTTGAACATTATTTGTACAAGAAAAAGCCAGACAATCACATATTTTGAATCCACAAAAGCCAACCAGCAATACAAACAAATCTAAATCTAGCAGGTCAATACATGAACACATACCTAACAGCTCAGTATTTAACCCAAAAAAACTGAAAGTAAAACACTTAAGTTATTGGAACAAAAACATATTGGAAACCCCCCCAAAGGTATTTGCATTTACTTAATTGATGGACAAATGTGCAGTTAGCTAAAAACACTGGGTGTATGCTTTATACAAAATAGGTTATAGATGTAAGAGAGTGAGAGGAGGGGATGAGGGGGCGAGTTGACCAAGTGATTGACACTGGAGAGTTGGAGAACATGACACAGTCATGTTTAATGAGAAGCCAGGCCCTTGCATAATCTCTTTGCGCAATATAAAAAAGCTTTTATATTGTGGTTAATACCTCAACACTGTCATAATCCTTTTATACTGTACAGTAATGCACTGTTATTTTCATCCTTATGGAATGCACAATGGTGTATATGTATGTGCGCATGTTTAGGCACATGCACTGAAGCAGGTCACAGTTTATGTACACTTTAAATGCACCTCTCAATGAATACAGAATAAATAATAAATTACAACCAGATAGCATCCAATTATGCCATTTACCAATCTGGTATCACAAGCACAAAAAGGTGTGATACCAGGTTACATTTACAGGTCCTTACTCACACACAAGAAAATGAGTCTGTGTTCTCAGAAAAGTGACACTTTTGTGACAATATTATTGTTACAGCTTCAAATAATTTAAATTCAGCTGAAAGATAATTTCTAGCCTGCCTACCAATAACAGAAACAACGGACATGATGTTTCTTTTTGGTCTTTTTGTCAATTCTTTTTCATTTGTGATGCCATGTTCTTTCACTTCAGGAAATTGCTGATGGACGTTAAGGCATTTAATATATTTTCAGTCCGGTGCCTCGAGGTTAAAGTCCACCCCAGGACGCACAGTCGGCATTGTTGTCAATCAGTCCAGCAGCCAATGATCAGCCAAAATAAACAGATTTACAGTATGACGTTCATGATCCACATAAGAAACCTTGTAATTCTTCCTTCTAACTATATGTTCTAGAAAAGATGACTCTGTCTCTGACTCTGTACTGACTAGGGAGAGATTCTTATGTGGGTCTGATGCAGTACACCTGCCATAGCCAAAACAATACCTGTGGATATATGGAAGTTAAAGGCATCATCGTTTACTACATTCGTATGCACTTACTGTAACAAACCGCTTAAGTCGATATCATCACTACTAATTAGAATCAATACTTATGCAAACTAGGTTTTAAAGATCCGCAGAAACACATTGTGAGTTTGAACAGAAGAAGAGACTGGTTAAGATTCAGTAACACACAGACAATCTCTAGTACTAATAGTTGAATCAAAGCGCTGTGTTTTTTAGACGTGATTCGGAAACATAATACGACCAACACTAACGATTACAGCACAGTAGAGGGCAGTAAAGATCCTGCAACTACCACCATGGTGTTAATACTGAATCCACTGGTCCACAGACCCAGTGTTGATCTCTCTCTAACCTTGCCCCCAGTATTGACCTCTCCCCATGTGTTAACCTCTGACCTCGTCCGTCTCTCAGGAGAACTGCTCCTTTGGATCCTCGGGGTTGCTGACAGGCTAGATCTGACCACGGTTGGGTCAGAGCATTCAGCAGCGGCGGCCTCTCCATTGGTGTGGGAGGCAGGGCTCTTCTTCTTCTTGCTACGGTGGCTGCTGATACTGGTCTCCATACGCGACAGCGTGCACATGCTGCTCTGGTTGCCAGGGCGGAGTCGGGTCATCTGCAGCTCCAGGTCGTCGTAACTGGACACGTGCACGAACGGGCACCAGCGGAATGCTCGCTTGAAGCCCGCCCGGAACCTGGGACCCAAACGGAGACAAACTCTTCCATGGGTTGTCACAAAATCAAATGCGAGAAGATGAGTAAATACAAAACACTGATTTCTTTATTATCCCGGTACTGTATCACAGATGTAGACATGGTCAACTGAAACTATGTTGACATGCAGAATGCGAAACTTTGCTTTAGTCGCTTTATATAGGTGTGTGTGTGTGTGTTTAGCCTACCTGCTATTCAGACAGCAGTAGATGATGGGGTTGTACATGGTGGAGCTCATGGCCAGCCACAGCACTGACAGGTACACCTGCTGGATGGACTTCCACCTGTTCAGGTACTTGATGAGGCCCGTCACGATGAAGTAGACGTGGTACGGCAGCCAACAGAGGGCGAAGGTCACCACCACGATGATCATCATCTTCACCACCTACCACAGAATGAGTGAAATGTGTGTAATATGTATGCTTGTTTGTGAGAGAGTTGAGAAGATACATTTAGAGGGAAACAAACAGGTGAAGAACATTGCTTCCCCAATTGGTCCCCTAAAATTAACATGAGCTGAAGACAAAGAGGGACCTGTGGACACACACACACTCATGCACACAGCCACACTGCCTATGATGACACCTCTCACACCACCAAAATAGCTGCCCTCCCCCTGCCAGTCAAAACTCAAATGCAGTCTGGATTTTAAAACCAGAATACAAATGGAAAGAAAAGCTGAAAAAATAACCATCAAGTAGAAAGGCAGAAATGGTCAGTGACACATCACCCAGAGAGCATGTTCCTTTATGAGTAATGCAGTGCACAAGACAGGTTTTCGGATAAAAAGAGAATTCTACAGATGGTTGGTGACTATCACCAACAGCGTGCGACACACTGTCGTCACACGCTGTGTATCACAGCCTCGCATTGTCTTAGGCCAGGTCTGTGTGGGGTTGAAAGTACTTGAGACCAATGTGGGAAACGTCAACCTTTCAGTTGACAGGTGGCTATTTTAAGTCTCTCTGTAACACCATTAACAATATTTTTTTAGGACAGGAACCATAGCTTTTTCTTTAATACATATACTGTATTTGTGTGTTAAAAACCGCAATCACAAACTGTCCTTCAGATAACCCATGAAGGCTAACTTGCACCCACAACACATACATGCCAACTATAACCATTCTTAAAATGCTTCCAAAACACACACTAGAATCACTACAGAATTATAAGACACTGAGCCGTTCCTCTACCAGACACATTCATGTGATAAGAAACCAATATCACTTTAGGACAATGAGACCTTCATCTCCAGGATCCAGTGCTTTCAGAGACAGCAATGGGCTGATTGCATCTTTAAGTCCCCAAAGATCCCCACAAAATCTTCCAATCTCTCCCCTAGCAGCAATGTGCTGTATTGTTGTGGCCAATGACACATACTCGTATTCCTTCTCAGGTCTTGTTGTCTACGAGTTCTGAATATGTAATGGTGGTTTGGGGTTTTGAGATTTCACTTACAAAGATAGTTTTTTTTTCTGTGAGGAAGGTTTCTTTTTATCTCTGGAGAGGGCCCATTAACCATCTGCTGTTCCCACTTCATCATGCCTGAACTGCCAGTGAACAAGTGACCCTGTGGATTTGGCCGTGATTGCCGTCTGTCGATCCAATTTTCCCTCTAAACACCTGATTAGAGATGACACTGATTGTTTTCTGGCGAGTCGCAGGGAGCAGCCATTCAAAAGCATGATCTGGGACTAGAAAGTGAACCATGGTCACCTGAAAAACCTTCCTCATAGCGCCTTCAAGGTGTGAGGTTTCACCTGCGTGCAACAGGAGGGAATCTAACTGCCATACAGGAATCCAAACATCTAACCGTTAGACCAAAGAGGAACTCCTGGACTGGACTGGGGAGAGGCAGTGTGCACAATGACTAGCAGGGCCACTTTATAAAAGGACTGTTATTACTAGCAGTCCTTTCAGAATCCCAACCAATATAGCAGATTTAGAAAAAATACGCAATACCACTTTCCTGCCCGGAACATTCCACCCACCTCCAGGATGGACTCCTTCCTTCATAGTGATATATTTAGTGTGCATCAAAGTGAAGGAAACTGCCAGGTTTGTGTGGATGACACATCTGGCTCTAATGAGACAAGAGAGCAGTGCATGATGGTTAGCTCTCGCCCCCTCGTCTGACAAAGGCCGACACAAAGAGAAGGAAAGGTGGGCCGCTGACGAGGCCTCCACAGCTGCTCATCAGGTGTGATGACGGCGGGCTGGTGAGGAGCTTGTGTGGGGCTTGGGGGCAGACAGATGAGGCTCTGTTATCAACCTCCACCAGCTGTGTCACACCTGAGAGGGGTGACCATTACTGGGTAATAAAGACCTCTCATCTCCAACCCGGGAGACCATTTATTTCATGATGAGCTGTCCCTTGGATTGTTTAAACTCTTTCCTATGAAATAATGCTGATTGTCTCCAGAACTAAAATGATTTCTCTGGAAAATGAACGAAATTAAACAGGCACCCAGAGTGGAATGTAAAACAAACCAGGATGACCTTTTTGGAGGTTTCTTTAATAATACATCAGAAACGTTTTGACTGTGATCCAAGAAGTATCAAAACATCTTAAAATGGGGTTGGTGTTTCAGATGTTCTGTCCATTCACATGTGCACACACACATGACTGCATCTGCAATACCTTATCACCATATTCAAGTATCAAACTATCTAAATCTCCTGAACGCAGGATCTCTGACCTGCTGTAATCAGGTCAGAGAATAATCTGAATGAATCTGAGTTTTCAATAAGGACCTCCCCTGGCACTGTAGATAGGTGTTCCCATATAATCCCAGAGAGCACCCTGTGGTCTCAGGCATTTATGAGGATGATATTTGATTTGTTAATCCTACAGATTAAAAGATAGATGTTGATCATGCGAGTTGTGAAGGATTTAATCCCCACATAACCTGACTGAGTTTGTGGTTCCCATGGCTGAATATGCACCATGGCCGTTATGACATAATGCATTTTATGATTCACTAGAATTCGTTTTTTACTCTAAAACCATTTCTTTCGCTTTCAATTGGGGCATCACTGGACAGACATACAATGAATCAAACTAAATAAAAATACAATGTTCCCTAGATGGTTGCGGGATTAAAATAAATCAAAGATGAGGTCACATGGTGTGTAGCGGTGTCGCACCTTCCTCTTGGCTCTGAGCTGTCCGTGGTAGTTGTCTGAAGAGTCCCCAGGGATCTCTCCTCCCCACAAGGTCACGCCCACGATGGTGTAGGTGATGCCCATCACCACTAGGGGCAGCAGGTACACCAACACCATCACGATGATGTGGTACCTGCACACAAACAGTAAGTATGGTCAGTGTATTTCCATTGGCATAGGATTAACATTCTTGACAGCAAATCTGATAGTTTATCAGTAGGGCCCAAGGACACAACATCAATTGACGCGGACAGAATCGAACCAACAACCTTCTGTTTAATAGCCCGACTCCCTAACCGCTCAGCCATATGAAGCTTGCGCAAGTTCAGTCAGGCAAGACCAATCCCTGCACTCGGGCTTAATCGTAGTGTTCACTACTCATTCCCCCCGCTAAGAACACCCTACCTTCCCCCGTTCTCTGGTCGGGCGGTCACTGGGGTTCAGGTCGATTAGCGCTCCCACTTATCAATTATTAGCGTCACATGATCCGTGCCTTTAAATATGGTTCTCTCCCTGTGTAGTTTGTTCATGCTATCAAGTGCGCGACCCTCCACCACCCCGTCGCCACCTGGTTCCTGTCTCAGTCTTCGGCTTGATTGGTCGTCAGCTGCCGCCACCAGTGTCTGGACTCTGTGGGGGATTCTTCTTCGGGCGTTGGGCAGGCGCCGTTGATCTATATAATTCCCCGTGGGGTTCAAGCTCCAAACACCATAGTACATTTATTATTATGTAATCATCCCAGGTCTCTCCTGATTGAACTGACCCCACACCCATTTATTACTGGGGTGATGGTGATAATTTCACAATCTGCTATTCAGTTATAATGAAGTGCTTTTGAGCAGGCGTGTGTTGGTGCGTATGTGTCTGCATGTGTGTGTGCCCCCTCACATGAAGGAGTCGTCCGCGGGTCGAGGCCAGGCCACGTAGCAAATGGTCCTGCGAGGCATCCTGCGGAGGGTGGAGTAGAAGCAGAGAGGGAAGGCCAGGGCCACAGCCAGAGCCCAGATACACACGATCACCACCTTGGTGGCAGTGGCCGACAGGCGAGGCTTCAAGGGATGGATGATGGCCATGTACCTGAGTTCACAGGGTTTAGATGTCAGAAGATCAGAGATCAACACTGGGGATCAGCTCTGGCTGGTTTTCTAGTTCTGTCACCAGATATCTTTTCACCAAACAACTCAGAAGGGATTGGCTGTACTCTCACTCACTTGTGCAAGAGTCAGTCCTAAGAGTGAGTTTCATTTCTATTGTGGTCACTGTCTGGAGCCAGCATACTTATACATCATCCAGGGTAATGTGGAAATCGTAATATGAATGATCTCTAAGACTATGTGAGTTACTATGGCTCAATCATAACAATGATCAGTTTACACACTTATGATAACATAGGCCTATGTATTCATTGTACTTGTTTAGTGTCCCCAACTCACCTGTCGTAAGCAATTGCTGTCATCGAGTAGATACTTGCGAAAACTGCGGTGACAGGGAAGAAGTTGTGGAACTTGCAGTAGGCTTCACCAAAGTACCACTCGCCATGGGCAGCATAAATAAAATTTATTAGCGTGTTAAACGCAGCCATCGAAGCGTCAGAGAAAGCCAAGTTGAGCAGGAAATAGTTCGTCACGGTTCTCATCCGCTTGTGAGCCAATATGATCCAGATCACAATTAAGTTTCCAAAAACCGCCACGGCTAGCACGGAGCTGTATGCTACTGACCATAACGCAATACGCCACGGGGGTTGAACGAATTGATTCGTTAAATTCCTTGTTGTGTTGGATCCGTTGTGTGTCGCCTCCATTATTCACGTGTTTTCAATCAAATAGCCTATTCAAATGCAGTCGATGTGGAAGCAACAAGTCCCATTGGTACAAACCCCCAAAATACGCACTGGGACGCAAATACGGGTTAAGTCATTCAATGTCTCCGTTGCTATTTTATGTTCAGAACTGAACATCATATGTTGTTGATATGCTTTCAACAAATGTTGTTGTCTACGTAGAGTGTCAAATTACGCATGATGCCAGTTTACGCAAATCCCCGGAGCGCACGTTACCGTCGATACGTGTACAGAAAACCTATTATATTAAAAATAATTTAATCTTGAAGTAAATAAACGGAGCTGCTGAGTCCTGGTCTACATCCAAACAATGGTATAGTCTGGTGGTTGTCAGCCTTGTGCCATCAGTCACGCGGCTCCCCACCCCAGCATCTATCGCACTTCCTCTCTCTCCGCGTTTTAATATATACAGATATATACAGAATTAATGTATGAGTCGAAGGGAGTCTCACCAGGTTTGTCGTCCCCACAAATGAGATGTTAGCATATGGCCAGCTCAGAGTTTGGTGCCGGTTGAGGGGACTTAAACGACGTGCGTAATCGTGATTGACTGCAAGCAGTGGCACCTAATAGTAGTCTGTTGCCACAGTTGTCGAATGAGCCCCCATTTCTGTTTGGACGGAATTACGTGGATTCACCCAAGACTCTTGTCACATTCTCCTAAATAAATAATGAATAAATTCCCTTGGCAAATGTACAGCTGTATACAAACGTATGCTAATAAATATGCAACGGTCTGATAGCAAGTCTCCAAAAACCCACAATAGCTATTTTTGCTGGAGGCTCATCCTCTAGTCCTTACTTTTAGACAGTTTAAGACACCATCCGGGTTAGGTGTCGCTTGATTCCATAAATTTACAACTTAAGTGAAGATTCAAAAAATGAAAATACTGTGTTATGGTAAAGACCCATGGATTTCAACATAAGTACACACAATGAACATTCAGAAATCTTATTGACCACTTGTGTGATAGAAACCATTTTCAGCCGAAAAACAGATCACCGAAACTCACTAGTCACCATTTCCATGTGTGCTATATGAGTCACTGAGATAGACTGTAGAGCATGGGGGCAGGTGTGATAAAGCCATTTTCTCTCACCCTGGGCTAAACCATTGATGTTACCCACAGGTGTCTGTCACAGAGCCTTTCCCAAATATCCTGCTCTCCTCCTGGTGGGCTCCTATGCCAATTACCAGGGATTAGCGATGGTGTTCCCATTTGAAGGAGCTCTGTGGTAAAGCTTGTGCCCCTGCCTGTGCCGTGTGGATAGGTCAATTAAGTGGCTTTGTACACGGGCACCCAGCTGTGTGGAAATGAAGAACTGGGTGTGAAAGTTCAACTTTTCCTATCTGAGAAGGGCACGGAGGTGAAGGTGTTTTGCTATGTGACCTTTTCTGACGATCAAGCACACCCTTGTGGAGAAACAATTTAGATGACGTACACATGCATATATCGAGTGTTAACAAACACCCACTCTCTCTCTCTCTCTCTCTCTCTCTCTCTCTCTCTCTCTCTCTCTCTCTCTCTCTCTCTCTCTCTCTCTCTCTCTCTGTCTCTTTCTCACAAAACACAATTGAGACACAGACAGTTTTGTGAGGTAGAACTGTTTCGAGGTATTCTTCCTTCTTAGAAGGTCAGGCAGACCGTGTCCTCTCAACAGGGCGTTCATAATTAGTCTGCCCACCCCCGCACCTCAACCACTCCTTGTTTGAAAGGGTGGGATGTCACTTAAACTGTCTGGCCCCCTCATGAATACACCTTTAAAGGTTATAAGTCATTAAAAAAAGTAAATGGCCAACCTTTAAGACACTATTAGTGTGCTTCAGGCCTATTAGTCACCCTATCTTCCATGTATAATTTAGGAGTAACTTTTGCAGGGGGAGGAACGGCTGGTTCACTGTTTGTAATAGGCCCTGTCATCTTTCTTGTGGGCTCTGTCATCTTTCAAGATTGGACACTCTGGCGACAGATGGCAGCTCAGCCAGGAGATGAATGGCTTTGGGTGTGTGTGTGTGTGTGTGTGTGTACACGTGTGAGTTTCCATGGAACACAGTGATTTGGCACAATGTTAAATCAGTCCTCAGAACTGAATGTGTTTGAAGCGTGGGGCTGAGCTGCAGGGTGAATGAGAGGGTAACTGCCCTCCTTGGAGGTAAAAAGAGCTGAAATTGGACGCCCCTTAGAGGACGGTGTGACCTGAGCTGCTTTGTGTTCAAAGGCCTTGCTGATTGAAAAGCAATTGCGCGTGTGTGTGTATGTGTGCAATATTTCAGAGTGAGACATGATAATGCCAGTGATTCCAACGATGATGACCAATGCATCACAAATAGACCTGTCAGAAAATCAGCTCTTGTAGACTCCAGGAGTGTTCTGAGAGAGGTATATAGTCTGATATATAACACATACTCCGAAGGAATCACTTGTACCAGAGATTACAAACCACAGGGAATAATTGTGTTTTTCATCTGCATTTTATTCACTTGTTCTACATTTGCATCTGTGTTACTGTCCCCTTGTGGGTAAAGTAGGCATTACAGTGCATTTACATTTAGTCATTTAGCAGACGCTCTTATCCAGAGCGACTTACAGTAAGTACAGGGACATTCCCCCCAAGGCAAGTAGGGTGAAGTGCCTTGCCCAAGGACACAACGTCTTTTTGCACGGCCAGTAATCGAACCGGCAAACTTCTGATTAATAGCCCAATTCCCTAACCGCTCAGCCATCTGACCCCCCAGTAACACATTTATGTTCCCTCTTCACTCTCAGTTTGTTAGCCAAGTGTTGTTGTTTTTGTCTGTGTGAGCCTGTGCGTATGTGTATGTGTTTATTAGAGATTCAAATAGTCTGTAATACACAAATAAATAATACACAAATAAATAGCATGGTTCTGTGTACAGTAATCAATGAGATGTATGTCTGTAATGACTCCAGCAGGGAGCATGGCTATGTTAAGGCTTTGTTTCTCTGGATCTCCACATCCCTTTCACCAACATAATAAGGCCTTGCTTAGACAGTACCGGTAACCTTACTTGCATATCTAATATGTAGCAAGACAGCGATGCACCTTTGGATTTTCCAAATTTAGTTTTTTTTCAGCGAAGTTGTTATTTATAACACAGGTTCCTGCAGTGCACTCTAAACCTTGTAGAAGCGTGCTGGTGCTAACAGCTAATACATGTCCTCATATACACACCTGACCTGCCCCATTCTGCAGCACTGCGGGACTTTCCTCACACTTGGTTTATCGACAGTAGACAGCCAAGAGTGACCTTTTTCACTATTCCAGCTCCGGTTATCAGATACAGCAACACTCAGGAGGGCGCAATGTGATAAAGACCTCGACGGGAGGCGTCTTTAAAAGGTATGGGGAATAGAAGATAGAGGGAGGGAAGACTGAGAGACAGACAGATGGACAGACATAGAGAGAGATACCCATTGAAATGCCAGCAGGGACACAGTGCCTGTTGAAGGACTTTCACATCAGCATCAACAAAATGGGCCTGATGAACTGTCTGCTTGTGGTGCTAGATTATGTGCTGTACTGACTATTTACTGTTAGGATCAAAATGACTGCTATTTGAAAACAAGCGTTTTGATGTAGTATTTCAACTTTGTGAAGGGAACATGTGTGGAGGAACACATTCCAACTGAGGGGGAGAGTAGCGTGGGTTAAGGAGCACATGCAACAACCCTTGTCTAAATGGGCAGCCGCCACCATAAGAATTACCTGCTTGTTGGCCTGGCGGTTTTCCCACAAGCTCTGCCATATGGAGTTGGAGGTTGGTCCAAAAGCCTAGAACCTGGGGGGTGGTTTCCATACGTCTGCAGATTGTCATATTTGCATGCTATTGTTACCAGGATATAACTGTTGTGTGGGAGGTGTGTATGTGGCCAGCGAGTAATTGGGCTTCCCACAGTCTAAACCTCCAAAAAGGCACCCTTGAAGTCAAACTCCTGCTGGGCGGGACTATTAGGTTTTGCAGAGCATCACAAAGTGAGGGCTAGCTTGACATTATGTCAGTGTAGGCTGGAGTGTGCGTGGGACATTGTGTTATGTACTGTAAAGGTGTGCAGTGTATTTTGGGGACTATGTTCCATGGAGGAGTTGTAAAGTCACGGGTGGGCGTGAAGTGAGAGCCTAGCAGGGTGGTGGGAATTGGAAGGTTGGGTTGCCCTGTCCTAGTTCATGCCCAAGTGGTTCATGAACTAGTACAGTGTCTATCGTTAAGCAGTCCTTTTTGATTTCCCTGAAATAAAACAAAGCTTGTTTTTACCTGGGAAAGAGGATGGCAGCTGAACACCAAGTCATACATTTACTACTTAATAGTGTGTGCTTCTTTAAAACAAAATAAAGCTGGACTTTATCTGACATAGAAATGCATGACAGTACTTGACTACTGAATACTCTTAAGTTTGTCAGTTCTTTTTAAATAAAACAAATTTGCTTCCAATTGATCCTGTCATATGTGGGGCAAAATTGTCAGTCTAACAATGAGGTTCCTTGCACCTCCTAGTGAAGCATAGAAAAGGAAAATTATGTATTTATAGATATAGATCTCAGAGGTGAGTCATACTTAAACGATGCCCCCGCCCCATTGATTATATGGTAACTACATGACCACATGACGTCAGGATTAAGTGTGCATGTCAAGTCAATGTCAATATGTGGTTTCTGTATGTAAGGAGTAATTGGTTTGGAAATGGAATGGCTCTCTACCACACAACTATAAACTGGTGAATTTCCTTCATTATTAACAAAGCAAATATATTTAAAGACACAAAGATAAATTGCCATAGCAATACTAATGAGTAAGGTAATAGAGGGGGATTAAAATGTGCATGCATCCATCAGATATGATGATGATTCGTGTTGCCTGATCTCTTGACATAAACCCTGTCCTCTCAGACACCTTAGCATGATTATTATTATTATTATTATTATTATGATATATCATTACAACACCAGTGTTGTAAAGCAATGCAAGCCTGTCACAAGCGCACATTCATAGTGTTGAACTATGCAACCCAATCAGTTCTAGTGGCCTATTTATAGTGGATCTATAGGAGAAAAAACAGGGAAATGTAAAACATCAATATCTAGACGACTTAATGATCACCTATGTGACTCCCAGAGAGGTGGAGCGATAAGATCAGATCCAAATGAAACAGGCAACACATGGGGAATTAAGGATACATTTAGAGGCTTATTTACCAATAGTTTGAGGATTGAATATTGAATATTTGCAATAATGTGGTTATGTTTTTAGTTCTGTCTCATCTGATGCTAAAATTACATTTCAATGTGTAGTCGTTGAGACCTGACTTGTATTAGGAGACAGAAAAGCTGCTTATGAATCAATGGAGTAAGCTTTTAATAACATATCGATCAGGTCTGAGAGTGAACATGGAAGTGCTTTGCCCTTCTTGCCCTCTCAGAGCTTCTAGGACTTTAACCATTCCAGACCAACATGCAGTCATATCCTTCATGTGATTCAACAGTGTTCATCAGGCCCTGACTATTTCTAACGTTTCCAACGATAAACCTGTGAAATTGAAACATGATTTTATATATGAATTTTGCCACACCTGATGTTAATGTCAATGAGACTTCACTTATTCGGAATGACTGAAGAGGCTTATGAAACAATAGAGCAAGCTTTTAATGACATAGAGATTGAGTCAGAGTTAACATGAAAGTACTTTTGTGACCGGTGAGAAGTGTTGACGTACATACCTCAAGGCTAACAGGACAGGACACTCCATTGCTTTTTTCTCTATTCTCTATTCTCTACTAGGGAGGTCAGATGGCTGAGCGGTTAGGGAATCGGACTATTAATCAGAAGGTTGCTGGTTCGATTCCTGGCCATGCGAAATGACGTTGTGGCAAGGCACTTCACCCTACTTGCCTCTGGGAAACGTCCCTGTACTTACTGTAAGTCGCTCTGGATAAGAGCATCTACTAAATGACTAAGTGTCTTTATGAACCAACACAACAAAAAACACATTTCTGCAGGTTTAACAGAAAAAAAAGGTCAAAGGGCAGCTGTGAATGTTTTCTAACGTCAATCAATTTAGGAGTATGGCACCACAAACTCACACACATTATAAGATGAAAAACATGAACTAAGAAGACACCATTTCCAATAGTCACTTAATGGTAGTGATAAGTGATAAGAAGGGTTTATTGTTTCAGTGCATGGCTCTGCTGAAGTTATCAAACACTGTTCCTAATCACAGACTGAACAGCTGTCGAGTGGCCCTGGCTGCAAGGAAGCCAATGACTCAAGGAACTGGGATCCCTGTTTTAATCAGTGACATACAGACTCAAGAAGAAGTGTCAGAGAGGAGAGGATGAGGAATATGATCTCAAACAAGATTTGAATTGCTTAAGATTTTTTTATGGGGCTTTCATTGGAATAACATGTGTGTGTGCGTGTGATGAGAATGTATTCTGTTGTGTGTGCACCTACTACATTGCATTTGCTTGAAAGTGTGTGCGTGCACAATGGTGTTCCTGAGTGATTGCATGTGTGTGTATCTTTGAAAGGGGAGAGGGGGTACTCAGATCCAGCTCTCGCTAAGCATCCTGAAACATCGTCTTGATTTGATCTGGCCGGCAGGGACACAAGAACTTCTCAAGAACTGATTAAGTGCACGTCTATGCCGAGAGCCTTATCCTGAGAAGCATCTTCCTCTAATTAGGACACATTATTCTGAAGAAGAGAGCAGATTAAAATAAAAGGGGGTTGAGGTACTCACAAACAAACTGTAATCATGTTTCTATGGATTACCTCTCTGTAAAATGGGACTTAATGTTGATAACTGGATTGGCAGGGGTCATCTGTCTTGTAAAAGCATACTGCGACTGAAAAGTATCGTTCTGAACAGTTGTCATGCCTCCGTACTCTTTTATTAAATAGTCAGTCTGAGCCTTGTTACATTCAGTTTTGTCCGTGTCTCTGAACGACCATTTGCCTGTCTTCCGACCACGATTTTGAAATACCTATATTGCCCTGTTTGCCTGTGTACCGACTTTTGCCTGTTCCTGGACTTCCCCGTTAAATACCTCTGCACTTGGATCCGAGTCTGTTCTGGTTACAGCAGTGTAGGTTGCCATTGTTTTCCCCTCTGGAAAGGACATCAACAGGACATAAATCCCCTCTGTAGTCTTCTGATTATACATGCCATTAAGGTTTTATAGAGTAGAGACGATCTTTTAATCCTCCGAATACCCACATAATAATTGGTGTCAAAGAACATTATAGTGCATATTCAAAATGTTTCAGCTAATGAAAAATGTTAAAGCTTGGAAAATTGTAAAGCTGTAGCTATAATCAATGTTTCTTTCATTTTCCATGTTTGATTGCAAGGCTAGAAGCACACTTTTAGAAATTTGCTTCAGTACTAAATCTATGTAATTTAATGTTATGCCTTGTCCAATTACAACCACTCAAATGTGATCGTTAATGGCCAGGACTGAGATTGGATGGCACATGGATGGATCTAATCATAAACCTAGAAAGGATATTTGTGTTTGTTCTTCTTGACTTTGTTAGTTTTGCAGTTCTGGCATCACAAGGTTAGAGTCGCAAGCGAGGCTGAACGTACAACCACAGTGTGTATACTCTCATCAATAGATGTGATTGTAATGAAAGGTGTGGACTGGGTCAACATAGGTGCACAAAGAAACCAGAATCACATTTTACAGACACGGGAGGACACAGACTTAGTACTGTAGCTAGAATTGAGGCAATTCCATCAGGAATCTCTCAAACTGGCAACAGCCAAACCTAGATGCCAGAATGCTTCATCGGGGTAGACAACATAAAAATGCAACCCATCAAGGTCAAAGTGTCAGGAAGTATTATGCCCATGACTTTATCCTTTATTCATTCATATGACAGGACACTCCCATAAAATAAGAATGTCGAGGGGAAAAAACAGGTAAATAACATGTATTTCTCTACAGCTAAAGAGACAGATTCAAACTAGGTATTCAGTTTGATGTTCACCTGCTGCTGGCTACAGCCCCGAGGGCTCTGCTCTGATCAACACACAGTCCGCAGAGGTCCATTACCTGCTGGAAAACTACAAATCCTCCTTTGCAAACATAATCAGGGCTATTGTCCAGCTTCAAGGACACCACTCTAGTTCTCTCATTTCAAAAAAGATTTAGCTCTCCTGTTTCAGTTTCTACTTAGACGGCGTGGCCAGTTGTACTTTTCCACAATAACCAGAGACGAAAACCTTGTGAGAGTATCTGACTTCCAAACAACAGCAAGCCAGGGGAGCTGGATATCTCACAGAGCTTCCCAGAGCTTTGAAAACAATAACACATGACTTGTCTACTCATGTTTCAGTATCACTTTAACCACAAACTGATTAGAAATCAATGACATACCCCTTTTTGCTCTGTTGAATTGCTGCACTAGTCCACACTTGACCGGTGGGGATCTCATTCTATTATGACTGTAACTGTTAGCTGCTCCTGGAATTCTCTAATCCCTGCTTTCCTCTCTCTGTCCCTCCCCCCCCCCCACACACACACATCCCTTGTGGTGTGGGGGGTTTGAGCTTTCAGCCCCTGCCTGGTCGTCGGTCGACCAACGCTGGACCAGGTCGTCAACCGGAAACCAGTCTCCATGACGGCCAACAGCGAGTCTCCAGGTCCTGTCCTACATTTATAAAGTTGAACAATGGATTTTGGTGTTTCAAAACCCATTGACACTGTATGACTATGTTTAGCCTATGTTCTGCTCCTCTTTCTCACCAACCGTCTCTGGAGGAGGGGATCCCTCTCTGAATTGCTCCTCCCAAGGTTTCTTAAATTTTTTCTCCTGTTGGGAGTTTTTCTGGGAGTTTTTCCTTGTCTTCCTTGAGGGTTTAGGTTTGTTGAGGGGCAGTTCTATGGGCGTATGTGAAGCCCTCTGTGACATGCTTGCGTGTAAAAAGGTCTATACAAATACATTTGATTTGATTTGATTGGCTAGTGTGTAGGGTATTTGTTGACCAAAAAAACTTATTTTGCGATTATGGAAGTCTGATGCTGTGTCTTGTTTTAAGATGGGGCTGAAAGAGCTGGGCAAGATCCTCTATTTTGAAAAGCTTAGATTCAAGGATGCAGGAGAGTGTTAGATAAGGCATGGAGACCAATGTTGAGACCAGTGCACAGTCCTGTGACAGTGGTGGCTGTGTGTTCACTTATACTTTGTTATAAAACAGAAAAATGAAATGCATGATAACAACCAGCTATGTAGACATAATTCCACTTCAGCCAAATGTAGCTAATCTTGAAAATCATATTAATAAGAAACGAAGATAGCCAAAGACAACACCGTGTCGGGCCATATTTGATGCGTCCTTCATATTTTGATCCCAACTGGTTTCTTGTCCTTCTTACCAGTATTTGGGACAACTGTCCATTTGTATGCTCCAGGTCAGGAGTTCACTGACTCCTGGCTCTCTGAGGAGGCCTTTAACAATGGAGTGGAGAGAAAGAGCTGTGGTTTTTATCACCCCCACAAGGCAGAGATGTTCCGTCCTTGACCATGAAGTTCCATGATATAACAGCAATAATAAAATAAATTGTGGAGAAAATATGGGCAGAACGGTAGAGGAGAGAAAGGTTTTTCCAAAGGGGATCCATCGGTATTCACTCGGCATCATAATATTTTTTGACTTCCACTAGCGAGCAAATTGCTAGGCAGGATGAAACCCAAGGATCTCTTTGATCACTCGGTGAAGGAAGCCTGATAGAAGCAGATGCTCTGCTTTTGGCCATATGTCAGAGATCTGTTTAGCATAGAATTGTAATCCAGAAAAGCAGGCTTCAGTTAACTCAAGCGTCCTGGGGTTCTGTCCCTGGGCGACCTCTGAAATCACTAATGCATGATCAAGCTTTCACTCCAAGCAATGAGAAACATGGTTTTCCTTGAGGAAAGGCTTGTAGCTGAGATAAAGAAGGGATTGCAGTTGGGGAAAATTGCTTGGTACATCAACAGTAGTTGAAATGGCTTGCATCATAGATGATGGGAAATGTTCCCTGAAGTATTCGGAAGTGTAGGCAGCTCCCTTGGGGCCAGCCATAATGTTCGTACCGAGGCCAGGGCTCACACAAGGTTCAGGTCTACCCCTGTCATCTAACGACTCACAGACTCTGCGATCCCATGTCTTCTTCAGTTTCCCTCCTAAACACCAAACGCTACCAGTCATCTTCGTGAGATCCAAGCCAAATCATCTCTGCTACGGAGGCTAGTCAAAGCCACGACATACATACGGCACCACATTGGGGAGGGGCTGGCATGACATGCATCTCCGCTATGCTGTGAGTATTCTTGGTCATGCTCGTCAGGTGAAAGGTTCACACTTCTAGACTGCATTGGGGAAAAGTGAGGTGCTGATGAGCTCTTGGGCCCACACCTGGAGGGTTGATTAGTGTATGTATGAGGACCTTCCAGACCTCACCTGCAGGCTGAACCCTCAGACAGTCTGAGTGACCTGGCCATGTGGAGTGGACGATGTGTATAAATCAAGACCCTCTTTGAGTAGTCTACTCTCAGTCTCCAGGGAACTGAAATAAACTAGACCCGGAACAACAAGATGATTAGACGCTTTTGAATTGATTTCCCGAGCCTCCGTTGCCCAGAGCAATGTCTCTGTTATTGAGTAAGTAAAAACTCTTCAATGAATCTCATTGTGAAAATGTGTCGTTGAGCATTTTACTTGTACTAGACTCCCACGCAGGAAAGAGATTAAACAAACTACACCCACCCATCCAATGGGATTGGATATTGATTCCAGAAAGAAGCAAAGCAGAAAAAGTGAAGCAAAGCAGACAGAGCAGTGAGGTTGTGTGATGGCAGGGCTCAATGGCTCAATGGATAGATAACCGCGAACCATGGAGGACATGAAAATCTATTCGCCATTTCTCTGAGGGCCTCTCTTCAGTTAATGCAAGCAAGAGGGAACAAACCACGTCTGTGTGTGTGTACGGAAATTGTTTTTTGAATGGTGCCATGTTATAGGTTTGTCTTAGATTATTGTTTTTCCAGAAGTGTGGGCAGTCAACCCTGGGCAAATAGCATCCACATGATTCTTGAAACATTAAATAACCATGCTTGAAATGCACCTTGTGGTTGTTACACAGGCATAGTAACCCCCCTTTCCCCATACACACAGCTACTCTGGGGCAATTCTTCAAAAAAGTCTTCGGTAAATGCAAACACACACACACATACCCAGCTTTAGTAGACAGTAGACCATGCAACTGTATGTTACTGCAGTTGACTAAACCTTGCTACTTCAGGTGGCTAAAGCAACTCCAAGCCACTGCAATCCAGGCTTTTGTATTCAGCATCCTCACAGTAGGAAGGTGAACGAGCGACACTCTGAAGGTCCTTCACACACCAATGAAGGTCAGTTGACTCATATAACTGAAACATGTTTTCCATATTTAACTTGCAAGAGTAGACATTTACAGAAGGCCTGTCAAGAGACCTGATTCATGTCATCCGAAGGCTTTCTGCGGTGGTCTAATGGGTAACCATGTGACAGGCTGAGGCAAGCACTTCAGTTCATTCATCTCTCTCGTCAGCCAACACCCACAGGGTTTTAAGATGCAAGTTCTCACCATTAGGAGTTGAATCACACATTTCACTCGGAGTAATCTGGATCCTGTCACCTCTGAGACAACACAAGCATGCACACACGCTTCAACACACACACACACACGCACACACACACACACACACCTAGTGCTGCCTGTTGTCAGTATCATGACAGACTTTGTCTTCTTCTTCCCAATGACAGCGTTTGACATCAGAATTTCTCAACGTTCCCAAACGTAATTACCAAAGTAGACAGTGATAAAAACTGCTCTGCCGAACTGTGTGAATAATTAATCTTCCTATGAAATGAATACGGTGTGGAGCCCTTGCAGAACACACTCAATTTTTTGGGGGAAGATAATCAATCAATGTAAATGAGGCCTTTCAGTTTCTAACGGTGGCAACACTGCACTATTAATAGCAAAATGAGCAATGAATCCCTTCGATAATTCGGAACAATGAGCTGGTGCCATAATTACAGTACATGTTGGGTTTAAACAATGCCACAATACCCAGGTAATAAAAAAGAAATAGAATACCAGGTTGGCACTTGTCACAACTGAAGGTCAGCAAAGTCTAATTTTGGATAGCCATTCTGTCTGTCAATAATTTTCGAACTCAAACTACCAATGTTCGTACGCATACGTCCACACATCATACGCAAACACACTCTCAAAAGGATACCAGAAAAAAATACGTTCCTACAGTAATTCTCAAGACCACACTAACAGCTGGATATGGATACAGCAAAACAGATATAATTCCGTGAAATAAAAGTTGGGAGCAAGACCTGCAAGTTCTTCCATGCAAATGTAAAGACACATCATTGCCAGGTTTAAAAAGGTTGTATTTATAGTAGGCTACTGACTGAGTTACGCATTGGATTAGCTGTATCAAGTGTGTTATTTGCATGATGACCAGATGCTTAGACAAGGTGGCAGATTGGAGGTGTGGTGTGGTCATCTCCTCCTAAACCCCCAGTTCAACTTTAAGAGGGAAGCAGAGGGACAAGGGACTGAAACAACTGAAATCCCTCCACATAGGAAAGGTAAAGAAAGCAGATACTGTAGCTGACTGTACCCACATCTTCACCACTCTGGACTAAGTCATCAAACACACGCTCCCCAAGGCTTTTATACACACATCCTCTGAATAACTACCGTGAGACTGGGAAAGGTACCCTGTTAGGAAAGCTGTTATCTTCTGCCATCTTCCAGTGCACACATGGCAGGGAAGTAAGACCAACTGGGAGGTAAGACAAGTGGGGAGGTAAGACATACTGGGAGGTAAGACAAGTGGGGAGGTAAGACAGACTGGGAGGTAAGACAAGTGGGGAGGTAAGACAGACTGGGAGGTAAGACAAGTGGGGAGGTAAGACAGACTGGGAGTTAAGACAGATTTGGGGTAAGACAGACTGGTAGGTAAGACAGATTTGGGGTAAGACAGAGAGGGGGTAAGACAGACTGGGGGTAAGACAGACTGGTAGGTAAGACAGATTTGGGGTAAGACAGAGAGGGGGTAAGACAGACTGGAGGTAAGACAGACTGGGGGCGAGACAGACTTGGGGGAAAGACAGACAGTGTGTGCGTGTATGAGAGAGACAGAGAGAGAGACTGTGTGTGTGTATGTGTGGGAGGGGGGGGGGGTGAGAGAGATTTTTGTGTCATTGTGTGTGACATCATGGTGGACATCCACTGAACTACAACAGTGTTGAATAGAACAGCATCAGTCTACCAGCACATATAGATTTTGCAGTGGGTTTGTTGTTTGTGTAGTTTGAGCTGAGCAAAATCCCTTCACCACATATCTGCGACTGCGGCTCTGAGTAAATAAAGATTTAGTTAACACGTTGGACTCTTTTTATACGGTTTTATATGGAGCCAATATCCGCACAAAAGAAAACCAACACATGCAAGGAAGATAATCACGTTCAATAGAGTTAAATGTTCTGTTTATGATGTAACTTGGAAATTCATGATTTAGGATGATGCAGGCAATGCATTCATAAGGCTGGTATCCGACCTTTCAAAGTATGAGCCTTAATGTTAAATAATCATCATAGCCTCACAGCTGCCACCCCTCCTCCGTAGACAGTGTGTCTTGATGTCTAGGAGGAAAGTTATGCAAATTCGAAAATGTTGTATGATGGGGACTGAATGCAAATTACACTGTTCAAGTGTAGAGCATATTCCTTTCCTGATCTTCAAGCACCTGATTGGACTGAATAGGGGTTATCCCCCCACATCTACTGGTAGGTTCAGGGGACTGCTATCACCCATGTGTTTCAGTGAGCCACTGTTGGTGGAGCCAAGTAGGTACAGAAAGCCTGCTATCAGAACGTGGAGTGTGCATATGATATTGACTCTTTCACTCGATTATCATTGGTTTTGACATTTCCTTATATTCAACTTCCTTCAGGTCCAGTTTGCTAACATAATCGTAAAACAAAACTTGAACAGACAGACAGAGATTCCTGGATATGGTTAGATAACATAACCAGATTCTAAACTTGAATGGAAATACTGTTACAGTGCATTATGCAAACGTATGAAAAAGACAAGTCAAAGTAAAAAGTCAAAGTTTACTTTTAGAGTGCTGGTTACATGGTATGACTTTCTTTGATCTCTAACGAATATCCATTTTTATTTCTTACCAATTTTATATCACATAGGGCACGGTATTGGTTTAAAACATAAATTAGGAGAACTACAAACATATTCTGTTAAACAATATATTGTTAATTTTGAAAGACACCATTCCAATGAAATGTTACAAAGCTGACAGGTACAGTATAGGATTCAAAAGTTGTACATCTTCACATTGTGATAATTATACCCACATACTGTACAAGCATGTCATGTGAATACATTATATTATCATGGAGGAGTTCAAGTACTTTTTGGCGAGACTAATATTAGAAAAATCAGTGTTTTCTTTAGGTATCACGTTTCTGGATTCATGGGTACAATTTGATAGGAACCCATGTTTGATTTATGACTTCTATATCTGGGGGTGCACACGCCAGGTGCATTTACTGAGAAGTGATATTTGTTGCTGCTTCCCTACTCAGACAGCTGCCAAGATCAAATTGAACTTTTGGATTGTATGTATTGTTCAGAAAATCCCCCCTCAGTATTGGTCTGGCTCAGGGAGCAGTGGACACACTCCGGTGTGATTTTGTGACTTCTGGGATGGTGCAGAACGGTTATGTAAACATTAGTCTGTCATGCATTCAGACAACGCTTCAAGTCAATACGGAGGCAATCTTTTTCCAATTGTGGGTAGAAGTAAAGATGCAAGGAATGGACATAAGAGAAAAGGTTTTGTGATTGGATTTTAACAGCCCCTTGTAAAAGGCTACACAGTATGAGGATCTAGAAGGTGATAGGAAAGGATGAATAGCTATGACATATGTAGGAAGTTCAAAACAGCAAAATAAATTGCACTTTTAGCACCATTGTACTCTAGGCTAGAGAAGAATGAATGGCTTTTTATAGCAGGGGCTTTGATGTTGAACGTCACACCCCGCTTCTAAGAGCTTTCACTAAAATGAAGCCATGTTGGCTTTTATACCATGAGCTACTATTGATCAGGGAGTTCACACTTCTGGACCATCCGACAAAGGAAAAGCTTTCATTATTGATAGTATCAATATATCATAAGAGTGAGCTTCTGAAGTAAAATGGCAAAGGCTGGGTCTTTACTAAACATGGGCTGGGGAAAACAGCATCTACAGAACTGTTCCTTAAACCTGACAAGGCCAGTCCACTCAGCAGTGGTCTGCTCCCACCATGTCTGCGAGTACAGCAGTCTCCGTAGAGACAGACATGACATGAGCTTATCTATTGGGAGGAGTCCACCCCGTCTTTCTGAGGAGAGAACAACTCTTATCTTTCAGGCTGTGAGCTTTTGAACTTGTATCTGACAACAAATCTACAAAAGTACCGCCATTCTGAGTCAAATGTTTGTTCTAAGCTTGTCTGGGAGGGCCCATAGTCAAACATACAGTATGTCCGTGCTGGCTGTGCCAATCCTGGGCATTCCCACCCTCAGAGAACCATCCCAGCAGGAAGAAACAAATTGGCTGAAAATATGTACAGCCTACTCTGGCTCATTAGTTGAATGGATTAAATGAAGCGCAATAGCAAACCAATAACCAGTGGTAAGACAACACACCAAGCTAGTGATAAACAGCATGCCCCTGACTTGCCGCATTAGTACGATATACATTCATGCTTGAGTAATGGTCAAAACATACAGTAACGACAGCAGTCTTCAACCCTGCATGTGGCTTCCATTTTTAAATGCCTAACCAGAGAGAAAGCTTAAAGCAATGAGTTCCGTTATGTCTGAGACTTCTTCAGAATGAAATGTTCAGGTGTTTGTTGACACACCACAGAAGAGTAATGAATGTAATCGTACTTCTGCCAAGTAGCTCTAATGTGCACTATTAGCCCAAAGGCACAAAATAGTACTCTGATTCTGAGGAAATTGTTTGATGGAAAGACAGTAAATAAATGCAGCTTTCAACCCACTATTTCAGAAAAGTACAACAGTGTTTCTGCTACAAACTTTGCAATCTCAAAGAGGACTTGCAAATCCTCGGAATAAAGTCCGGAGACATTTTCACACGGGTTCACAGATTAGTGACATCCGAGCTGTCTCTAATTGGACAACAAGGCTTGACTAATGCTGCGTTTCTCCTGACACATGCATGCCTGCTTCGGGTACAAAGCACACATGAGGAAAATTGGTTGTCTTTTGTTGTAGGTGCTGGGCTGATGCATTGCTAGTTTAATCCTACAGACAATCTAGGAAAATTGCGGTTGCTTGAGTCTACCATAATGAAAGAAGCACAGGCGAGTTTGTGCTTAGTAATGTTCAGGAAAAGGCTGGGACTATTCGGTGGAGCAGAAAACCTTTTATTTACAGGACCACTTAAAAACAACAGATCAACAGTTACAACAGTCCACACAGTTACAAAATACTTAAAACTTATTAAAAAAAAAACGTTTTTCCTTTTGTGATAACAAAATTCATCACAATGTACAACATTTGATTAATTGAAAGGGCCTTTCTTGAAGTTACTGAACACAGAAGCATACACAGCGCATTTGCATTAGATACAAGCGATACATTGTGCCTTTTAAATACATAAATATATGACTTTTTAGAACAGTTTTATTCACTTTAAAAGTGGACATAAATATAATGTTCTTAGTTTGAGTAGACCATGATGGTGTTAAAAGCAAAGACAGATGTTTGAATTGAAGCTAAAAACTGATAACAGGATAATCTTTCCAATGTAAAACATTTCTGGTCACTAGTATGGAGACCTACTGTAGTAAGATGACAGCCAGCACAGTTATGATATTCTACCATACATCACAACTTAAGGGGGCCCAACAGAAGGTGCAGAACATAACTTTGTCCAGTCAAAAAAGAACTATTTAGGATTCCAAACAGCATTAACATATTCAATTTTGATCCCCGTGTTTTATATTAAACTTTTGGGTTCAGACAGTTCATCCATTATTTAAAAGAAATTTACAGTTTATAGTGTAGAACTCCAGAAAGTTGGCAGATGTGTTATAAATGTATTTTTGGTGATTTTCCTGCAATACAATAACACAACAATAGAGACATTGCTCTTCCTTCTTGTCCACTAACACAAAGCATGTTATCGAACAGGTAACACAGGAACGCAAATCTCTACTGAGCACACCACAACATGACATCACGTTACAACTTGCCTTTTCAGAGGCATTTCTTTGTTTTTAGAAACAAATAGCACATCATACAGATTGACAACACTTAGCATAACATAGCAGCATAGATGGCAAAACTTTTTTGGTATGAAATGATAAATAGTTGCTTTATAGCAAGTATACTTGCAATATTGAAATAATAATTTAAGTTAATATAATTGTATAAATACTTTCATGAAGTCTTTAAACATTCTATTGGCACACTTAGTTTGCCTACCAACGACTAAGGAACTCAACTGTCTGAGTACACACAATATATTTCTCTCTGGCACTATAACTCCTATGTGAAAATAAATATATACATATCATATATTAGCAATGCCCCTCAGAGGGCATGCTTCCTGTAAGGTGAGAGGCTCTAAACATGTGTTTCTGATACTGTAAAACAAGCGTTTGCACAAATCACTATTGATCCACTAAAACATTCATATCTATCAAAGTTCACATGTACAGTTAAACAATGTGGGTTGTTGAATGGCTACAGAACACTGTCTAATTGTAGGCTTCCAAATACAAATCTATGCTTTTAAAATAAATGAGGTATCACTCTCAACCTAATTATGTTCCTACAATCTGTCAGAGGCCACAAATTAAAACAGGACTCTTGACGAGCTACAGATCCTAGCGTGACCTCACAAACATTCAATTGTTTCCATGACAACCAACAAGCACAAATAACACAAATCCCCACCACCACCACAAACCCATCCTCCTGTTTTCTTTAAGGCACAAAGAAGGAATGGCCACAGGTGGAGGTCAGTCATCTGGAAAAAATATATAAATCCGTTACACTTCGATTCTGGAATCTGTCTATGATTCAACAGAACACTTGGCTGGCCCTGAGGGATGTGTTTGTGTGTGTGTGTGTGTGTGTGTGGGGGGGGGTTCACATTTGTCACCCCAGGCTAGGAGTGATCTCTGCCCTGTAGGGATGACTGGGAGACCCCATTGGACTGTCTGACAAGTGTAAAGCTAGTTCATGCTGCACTACCCCCCCTTCTCCCACTCCTCTAAGGCCATGGAAATAAACACGCATAAACACTGTGTCTGTTTGGCATTCAGACCAAACATGACAAGAGCTGAAGGGCTGGTGGGTGCCGCATTTAGCACATGATGGAGAAACCTGGCTGTAAGATTAACCTGGGATGGGGGGGAGACACACACACACTCTCTCCAAAGAGGGAAAAACACTTTCCTTGCCATAGTTACAATGAAACTTACAGTCATTGTTCTTCAGCTATGTAAATACACACTTAGCTGGAGCTCTGCGGAAACTCAGGCAATCGTGGTTTTACAGAGGGGTGTGAAATTCACACATTTACATTCACACATTGTTGCTAGTTCACGTGCCGTCGTAAGCCATCATCAAAGTAATGTTAACGAATTTGACAGATTTGTCCTTTTATGTACAACCCTTTTCACACTCACTTTGCTGTTACCGGATTTGCACTGTTATTACATGTCCACATGGAAAGCTATTTGCTGTGCTTCAAACACACAGACAACACCACAACAGTCCCGATTTAAGATAATGCCCAGCCAGGCATCATGAATCAGATCAAAATGGCCTATACAGCATGACAATAACCTTGTGTTTTTGTCAGCTGTACTACATGTTGACTGGGTCTGACAGGAAAATGAATGGGCAACAAACCCGTAACAGCACACACGTCACATAAACTTAATTACACCTTTTCATGCAAGTTCAATCACTGGCATTCCAAGTCTCCAAGTGGCTGTAGACATTGATACATGACCACATTATCACAGTATCACGCAAAAGAAGAGGTCAAACCAATGACCATGTATGGTGGACCATGTACACAGCACTGGCGTGACCATGTAAACTGTGGAATCTGCTCAAGAAATAAACTAAATAATCGGTCCAAGAAGGATAATTTTTTTGTGTGCCCTCGCTAAGTGCCACAGTCCACGACCTTTCAGATGCTAATCAGTTCCAAGGTTGAGTGGCGCTGTGATGAGGGCCTGATCCCTCAATGAGGGATATGGGAGAAACCCTCAAGTGATAACAGCAAAGATGAAACCACTACAACACAAACCAAGCAAGACAAACCGCAGAGCTGTGGCACGTCACGGCGACCTTGCTTAACAGTACTTGAGATGAACTAAAATGATGGTGTTCACAAAGTCTACTACAATGAACCTGTTCCGGTGAACTAGATTCAATTCTCATGTTTCTGATGTTTACTTGGGTGTGCGTTCTGTTTGGAAACATTGATCATTAGTTGTCTTGATACAACTTGGTACAGCACTTGGTTCACCACTATCCTGAGTGTGTTTCTGTTTGTGTGTCTAATTATACGTGAGTATGTGTCTGTGTGCGTGTGTGTGAGCGTGCTCGCTTCTCTTTCAGGAGAACTCCTCGGCCTCCACAGTGGGGGCGACTCCGGCCTTGACCGCTCTCCCATTCCCGTTGCAGTCGTCGCGGCGCACCGCCACGTGGATCTTCTTCCTGTCGGCGGCGGCGTGGTTCTGGACAGCCCCGCCCCTCCCGGCGTCGCCCTCGGCGGGGTCGTACACCACCACGGTGTTGGTGTCCATGCGGGACAGGGTGTACATGCTGCTCTGCCTCGCCGGGTGCAGGCGGGTCGTCCGCAGCTCCAGCTCGTCGTAACTGGACACCTGGACGAACGGGCACCAGCGGAATGCCCTCTTGAACCCCGCCCGGAACCTGGGGGGAGGGGGGCAGCGGAAGATGGTCGTGATCGAGCGTTGACGGGAGAGAGCAAGTAAGTAAGACTTTATTTATGTAGCACTTTTCATACAAGAATTGCAGCTCAAAGTGCTTTACATAAAATCAACAAAAACAATAATACAAGTGTTGATCTAAAACGTTTACAAACCAAACTAGCCGCACTCTATCTGCGGTCTCTCGAATCCATCTTAGATCCGAGCTGCCACTCAAGCAAGAGAGGTGATGAGAGACAGAGAGGTGATGAGAGACAGAGAGGTGATGAGAGACAGAGAGGTGATGAGAGAGAGACAGAGAGAGAGAGACAGAGACAGAGACAGAGACAGAGAGAGAGAGAGAGAGAGAGAGAGAGAGAGAGAGAGAGAGAGAGAGAGAGAGAGAGAGAGAGAGGCAATAACAGAGAGACAGATAAAGAGAGAGGAGAGAAATGGGTGGCAATCCCACTTTTCCGTTAAAGCTGACACAGTCGAGTCCACAAAAGTATGTTGGCAGCAGCTTCCCAACTTGCCCCTACTGTGTGTGGACAATGGCATGAGCCTTCATGGGCATTTAATGGGGACTGATGTATTTTTCCCCACGACTAGCGTCAAGTGTCAGAGAGGAGGCAAACACATTGTACGTCCCCCATAAGAGCTGTGCTTACTCTGGAGAAAGAGGCACCCTGCACTTCAGTTAATTACCATGAATCCCTAATTGCCTTATTTGCAAATCACCTTTCATGCACTGCCATACACCAATCCCCAAACCATGCAGGGTGCTTAAAGCTGCCCCATGTCTCTTTCTTGTTGTTTTATGGTCATGCTACGTTCAGTTTTGCAGAAACAATGCTCACGGCCATGGAAAAATGTATTCACTCAGAAAATTATGTGTGTTTGTGTAGTCACAAGTATCACACAAAATTACTGGATTGTCTAACAATAATAATAATCCACCCAATAATGTCCCACTTGAGAGCATGTTTATGAATTGCATGAATCACAGAGTAGATTTAAAGAATCAGCAAGAGTTATTGGACCACTTTGCTAGAGGGGCGCCTTCTGAACTGTGAACACAGCCTTTCATTTTCAAAAGCAAGATGAGGCAACATTCTGTTGGTTAAAAGACACCAAGAAAGCTTTTTATCTGTGCACTCAACTATGTTCTGATCTGTGTGTTTAGCCTACCTGCTATTCAGACAGCAGTAGATGATGGGGTTGTACATGGTGGAGCTCATGGCCAGCCACAGCACTGACAGGTACACCTGCTGGATGGACTTCCACCTGTTCAGGTACTTGATGAGGCCCGTCACGATGAAGTAGACGTGGTACGGCAGCCAACAGAGGGCGAAGGTCACCACCACGATGATCATCATCTTCACCACCTACCACAAAACACAGGGGACAATGGGTGAGGAACCAGCAGGGAGAACCAGAGAAGTATCTCCAGCGAGTACCTTGAGGATTACAAAATAAATGCACACCAAACCTAATAAGAAAAGTTTTCTTGAAATGTGAAATGGTTGTGCCTTGACACGCTGTACACCATGGCAAGAAATGATTACTGATGTCACTTGGAGGCCAGTCTGTTGCCACATACAACACATTGACCAGTGCATCAGGGGGTCAGCAGGGGGTGAGACAATCTCAACTGGATATCTGGTAGAACAAGCCACCGTGAGGGTGAGACTGTAAATGACACCACAGAGACGTGTGAGGGCTGGAATACAGGCCTATAAAACGAGACCAGAACTTCTTTTGAGTACAAGGCAGTAAGACATTTTACGAGTAGGTTTCACTGGAGTAAATGAAGTTAAACTGTGTTTACATGTCACTGCTTCTGGAGCTAACGCTGACTTACTTACAAAACAGCGTCCTGTGATGTCATGTCTACATCATGTTCTCCAGTTTAGTTTTTGATTATATTTATGTACTATTATTCTAGACAATATGATATTTTCCTTAATTTTGATATGAATTTGATAGGAACATATAACTAAAATTCTGACAAACTGGGTGGACAAAAGTCAGATGAAATGTTACCATTCAGTTTCTGCCTGTTAGTTCAAAATGAGTAAAAATATAAGAATGACTAAGGTATTGTTTTATTATATGCTGCGTGCATCTTTTCTATCGATGATAAGAAAGACAGGCTTCAACACTCAGTTTGGAGAGATTAGAATGATGGATTGAAAGATTGATTATGGTTCAACAGTGTCAATCATTTCAACGATGCGCAGATAATTGAGTGGCCGTCGTGATGACAGAACCAAAAACCGTAAAGAATCAATAAACTGTCAATATGTGGCCTGCTCAGTTCTAATGGGATTCGAGCAACCTTAAACAGAACTCATCAAGATGTGGCAAAGGCATCTCCCTTGTCAAAGTAGCTGACCATTTCTCTGTGTAGGCAATGTTGCAACCAAACATACAACACAATCCACATAAAAAAACAAACACGTATTTTGATTCACAGAAACAATATAAAGTAAACAAGTATACAGCATGTTATATACAGTATGTGATTATACAGCATGCTATACAGCAAGCTGTTACCAGCAGACCAAATGACCCCTCCACCTCACCCCACAGGCCGCTTCTAAACAGAGACGAAGCCTCATGTCTCTGGGAGGATGACCCCCTACTGCTCATCCGCATCAAACGATGGGGATAATTCTGATTCCACTGCTGTTCTGTGTAGGAGGGTCTGCAGGGGACAGGGCCCCCCGTGGGCTCTGAGGTAAAAAGTGGACGCCCCCTTAATAAGTGAACGTCAGGCAGTTGCACTTAGACAATGGTGAGGAAATGAAGGACCGACCTTGGAGACAAGTGGAGCAGAGAGCAGGACTATTTTCGGACAGATGGGCTGCAAAGTTGTCACTTGGCTTCATTCTTCCAAACAGAAATTATATATTTTTATAAATGAGAGCATTAGAAATATCCTCCTGTTGAATAGTCTACCCTCCCTCCTGAGAGCACCCCCTCTACCTACTCCCCCATTTCGGTCCACTTGAGGAGATCAGGCAAGCATTATAAATATTTCTCTGTTGAAAGTCCACCCCCAAACTCCCCCTCCCCTCCCACCCTATCCACTTGAGATTCAGGTACTTGAAAGCACTATACATTTCTCTGTTAAATAGTCCCCCATTTGCCCATCCCCCACTCCCCCTTCCCTCATCGACCTCAGGAGAACCAGCTGGCAGGCCGTGCAGTGCTGGCCAAGCAGCTGAACAGGTCAGACCCTTCACTTTTGCTCTCGGAGTAACTATTCGGAAAAGACTTTCCGAATCTCAAGGCCGTCTCAGGGGGTGGGCCCGGCATCTGTGTCTCATCTCCTGTCCAAATTGGACTCTCTTCCAAACGGCGAAGCTATAAAAAAACTATAATAATCGTGCTTGAAAGAGAGACTTGAGTCTTGCACAAGCCAAACAAAGCATATTTCTGCCAGGCGTTGCTTCCGCATAGATAGGGATAGAAGTTGAGGTCTGGCATACAAATAAATCAGTTGAGCTGAACAGAGAGTTCCTCTATCATCTGTAAGTCATCTTATCTGGTCTTCTTTCAGATTGCCTGGACTGTTGCTGTCAGAAAATGGTGCACCGAGGTGTTGTCAATTGTGTTGACAAAAGATGGGACGTTTTAATCTCATGGTCATGATGGTCTTGTTAACTCTGGTAACTTATCAAGTGACAACATAGGACTTCAGACAGTTTCCATATTACTGTTCTAAAAAATAATTGACAGTACAGACTACATGTCAGGCCAACTGTCCATGAAAACATCAGAGAGCATACACAGTAGAAATCCTGGAAAAAGTCTCCAAGCCTTTGGTTTTGGGAAGCTACCAACTCTATAGCTCGTGCACATGCACACACCAAACAGCTCTAGTTAGCCCATAATTGACTGATGAGGTATTTACTGGAAGTCCACATATGGCAGGTTTCACATTCCACCAATTACAGTCTCCCTTCCTACGTATCTAGGCTGCTGTGTGCATACCCCGAGGTAGACAAATACCACAGCGAAATCCCGAGAGCAGCCCAGCCACATCCAGAGCACGGCACAATGCTCTTCTTCAGACCAACCACCTTCAGAGGTGACATGGGGACTGCCTCCCACATCCTGTCACAGGTTATGTAGTGTACAGGTACCAAACACACACACACACATCCATGTACTTTATACAATGGGCTAGGTTAGCAGCTAAATGTCTTTGAGGACATAGAGTCTATGGGTGGGCGATCCAGTGAGAAGGATTTGTTTTATTAGTCCATATAAGCTGACAGGTCTGAGAGAGAAACAAGAGAGCTGGAAGAAGAAGGAAACATTGAGAGACTTAACAGTAAATATATATAAGGGGTGTAACGGTTCATGTATGCGTACCGAGAAATTGATGATACAGACGTCATGTTAGCTAACTGATTCAGTCTCTTTTCAGTCTCTCAGTCTAGTTCTGAAACATGATGCTATTGTATCGGACCACCTGGATAATGATTGTTGTCAAGTGATTGAATTTATGCACGTTAATTCATTAACATGTATATCGAATTCACTGCGTCTCTACTGAAACTAAGTACTCACTTTATATTGTCTTGCTGTTAGTTAGGTAGCCAACATTTCATACATAAAGAAAACCCTTTCATATGACCTAATTCAACTACTGCATCGTTTAGCATTACTTTTACCTCATCAACTTTGTCCATATACTTTTCCGTGCAATATCTCACTGTGGAATGGTAAGAGAAAACAGGAAATTCCCCAATCCCAAACTGACAAAATTGTGGTTAAAACTGACATGCATGTATTTTACAGTCTAGTTAGTGTTTACTAGATAGTGCCCATTTTATACAATATGCCGAGAACACAATGCACATTTTTACTGACTTGGAAGCAACAGCAGCATGAAAGGTTGAGCGCTGCCCCTGGCTACAGGAAATTAGGTGGGCTGTGCCCTGAACCAGCACAGACATCTGAGAGATTTTGATGTCACAGGCTGATTCAAATAAAACTTGTGAGTCATCTATGGTATGCACACCAAACTTCGACAGTATATTTGTGGTATGTGATTATAATGGATTTAGATTCAACCATAATGCCAATTGGGTATATTCAGTATTATATGATGTAGAGGCGGGATCAGGCATGTGATGTACGCTCTGTGTGCAATGCTCTTTGAGCAAAGGAGCACTTTCAGTAAAACACCTATTCAGCCATGGTGCTCAAAAGAACGCTTCAAAATATCCTTCCTGCCTTTGTCTGTCCATCTGTCTATCTAATCTAGCTCTTCCTGGCTCCGCAGTTACCTGACAGACTGCTAATAGTGTTGACTCATCCCTTCTCTTCATCTTCGCTGTGGATAAAAAAAGAAAACCCTTTCAAAAGGGCAGTACAAAAAACTGCAGCAGATCAAACATTAGCCTTTATCCACAAGAATGGAAGGTTGGAAGCTAAGTGTTTTTTCATTGGAAAAGTAACGCCTGATTGGAGATACTGTACTTAGGGGATTTCATTAAAATGTCATAAACAAAAAGATGCATTGACATAATTCAAAGAATTCTATACCTTACAAATTACTGCTATAAATGCCAGCTACAGATGTACAGATATAACGTATTGTTACTGTTATACCCTCAAACAAAATGTGAAACTTTGCATATCTGTCTTGTTGTCTGAAAAGGGTATGAAAAGCATTGAATTAAGCTGGTCGCCCCCTAAAAACCAGCGGACAAAACGACTGAGTTTGCTAAAATGTGTCAGCAGACTCACTCAACACAGTAAATGGCTTCCCTTGTATTGATCCTTGCTCTGGAAATAACACCCAGGGGGCCCTTATCGACCACTAAGTAAAACAAACACATGCATGTCTGCTCTCAGGCCATGCCCTCACGTCACCAGCCCCAACCCCGCCCTTCCCCGACCAGCCCCAACCCCGACCTTCCCCGACCAGCCCCAACCCCGCCCTCCTCCAACCAGCCCCAACCCCGCCCTTCCCCGACCAGCCCCAACCCCGCCCTTACCCGACCAGCCCCAACCACGCCCTTCCCCGACCAGCCCCAACCCCGCCCTTCTCCAACCAGCCCCAACCACACCCTTCTCCAACCAGCCCCAACCACACCCTTCTCCAACCAGCCCCAACCACACCCTTCCCCGACCAGCCACACACTCACACCTCTATGTTCTCACAACACCATATTTTTACAGACCTCACCACAATGCAGCACACCCATCCTGTGTACACACACAAAAAAAATGCTTTAATGAGAACACGGCATAATGCTGCATTCTCAGTGCAGCGTACCTGGCAGCACAGGGTGGACATTCTCTACATTGTTGTGCCACATACTGAGACTACTGTGCGGGACTTTTTTGTACATTTGTGCTCTGATTGGCCTTGCGCATCCATACACACTCAAAAGTTGAGCTTTTTTTCCACAACAAGGAAATCACCCTTTGGAAATCACAGGTATTGCATCAAGCACACATATGCAATGTGGCAACATAGAGTAAAATACCAAACAAATTAAACACACTGCCTTTCAGAAAAACAATCATCATCATTGTTGTTACACACTATCCCCATTCCAAAGAGCACCTCAAATAAACTCATTTAGAGTCCAGGAAGCACTCTTACCCAAACATTTGTTTGATCATTGTCGTTAGTTGGAAAACAGCTGGAAAAACAGCATTTCCTTAGTGCTGCTGCAGGAGGACTGTGCACTGTGGACTGTGATGGTCACACTGGGGAAACTGGGAATATTAAGCTGATTACGTGCTGTGACGGCTCTGCACGTTGGCTCATCTGGAGTCACTCTATCACTGGGTAATCACACCCAGGCTGTGACAGAGCTCTCTGGTCCAACAGGTTATCACACACGTAGGGATGATGGCTACCTGCTGGGCTTTCTCTAAGGATGGAAGAAATCCACAGAGAGCCAATCAGTACACCTTAACAACCTCCAATGGAAGTGCTTTGATAAAGAAAATCAAGCTGTTATCTTTGAAAACACTTTAGTTACACATACCTGCAGTGTTAAAAAGGAAAATTATTTGTCCATGTCACTTGGGATAAAAGCAGAATTCAGATAGTCTTTTATAGCACTGAAAAACAGCAGGCTTAGAGAGTTCTCAGAGGGAAGCTGTCAAGTCATATGGTCCTTTTGTTTCAAAGACCCAATGTGAAACCTTGTTTCCTGGTTCTTACAGTATGACTGTGCTCTCAGGGACAACAAGAGCTAGAGACATGAGGAAAATGTAAATGGCCAGGTTGATGAAACTCCCACGTATAACTATTTACTGTAGGTCTACAGAGAAACAAATAGGCCATTTAAGATTACTTTGAATTTGTTGAAGGATCCTTGAGAATACCATATATTCACAACAATTATTTACACAGTAACCTTGTAGCATCTTTAAGAGAAGTGTCGGTTGTATCAAACCTTAAAAACGGTATCTTCCTTTCCGAGACAACGCACAAAGTGTGCTTCCACTGCTGTGTATTGCTCCTTTTTTTCGTCAACATATTCTCAATCAAATTCTTGCTTTTTAGTTCCTGAGAGATATACATTTTAATAACCCGTTAGACATCCATTAAGGATGAAAAGAATAATAACAACAACATTTGAGCAGAGCAGTAGGGGAGGAACAAAATTTGTCTTCTGCTGAAAATCTGTCTCTAATGACAATTTGAATGTATCTAATTGATGTTGAATCATGCAGCAACCACGAAGGCTGGTCTTAGGGCATGGCCACTTCATTGGATTTATAATGCATCATTATGCAGTAAATGACTAACTATTAGTTTCAGGACAACTGGAACAACAGGGAGTCAGGTGGCTGAGCGGTGAGGGAGTCGGGCTAGTAATCCGAAGGTCGCCAGTTCGATTCCCGGTCATGCCAACTGACGTTGTGTCCTTGGGCAAGGCACTTCACCCTACTTGCCTCGGGGGAATGTCCCTGTACTTAATGTAAGTCGCTCTGGATAAGAGCGTCTGCTAAATGACTAAATGTAAATGTAAATGTAACTGGAAGAAGATGAGCCACTAAAAACAAAGCCCTGAGACTGTAAGAAATGGGGGAGAACATTTGATTTGTTTTCTTGGGCAGAAATGAGATATATAAATATTCAAGACCCCCAACCCACTCAGACCTTACTACAAAGGCCTTTCAGATTGTTGTCATGGTTGTACCAATATTAGCAGAAATCAAAAGCTGCTTCCCGTCAATCATTATAAGAACCCACATACCCTACATTTCTCTGTGCTGCTTTTAAGAGTACCCACGACATAACAGAGTTCTATCAGCAACACAAACCATGGCTTCCCCATGTCTCATCTACACCCTGGACACAAAAGTAAAAAAATGATTTGATACCGTAGGTAGCAACAGGCGGAGTACTGAAAGTGCCTGTCAGACCTGTATTAGCACGTCTTTCAAAACACCATACACTTTTCAGTAACTGATTTTGAGGGAAGCGTGAATTGTGCACACTGCACACAATTCAGCCTGCCAGAAACCTCAAATGTCTCTCAAGAACATGCAGGCTGTTATACTTCTGTGCCGTGATGTCAATCACATACCAGCCGCGCTATAACAAAGCTTGTTTACATTCTGCAGCACAAGTTGGATTGTAACAGTGGTGCCTGCAGTTCTGCCTCATATCACCACACTTCAGCTGGCTCTAGCATTGTCACACGTATGCCTCCAGGATTCAAACTGATTTACTGGATTTTCAGACAAAATCAGGTCCTCTCAGGTAACCTAGCAATAACACTCTAAAAGACAATACAGAGACCAGCACACACAATAACATGCATACACATTTTGTCTGCTGAGAGACTGAGCGTGCAAGTCCCCATACAGAGCAGCACGAGTCATCTGTCTGGTACATGGTCATAGATGGGTTCTTCCCAGGGAAAAGCCGTTGTAGGGCCAAACATTAATAGATTCTACTTGTCAGAGATTGTCACAGAATGGATTAAACAGAAAACAATGGAGCTCACTACTGAATCCGTTAAATGTGAAAACGATAAGAGATAATAATGGTCAGGAGACTTGCTTCTCGATGGCTTGCTGCTTTCTTCCAACCTGAACACCAAGCCCTGTTAAAACCTGTCCACACCAAGCCCTGTTACAACCTGCCACCACCAAGCCCTGTTACAACCTGCCCACACCAAGCCCTGTTACAACCTGCCCACACCAAGCCCTGTTACAACCTGCCCACACCAAGCCCTGTTACAACCTGCCCACACCAAGCCCTGCTACAACCTGCCCACAACAAGCCCTGTTACAACCTGCCCACACCAAGCCCTGTTACAACCTGCCCACACCAAGCCCTGTTACAACCTGCCCACACCAAGCCCTGTTACAACCCTGCAGGGAGCAGAGAGGACAAGCTGAGGCTGACTCTACTAAACAAAGTAGAGCCCTGATACACTCGATCATTATTCTATTTTCTGCCTATAAATTCAGCTTGCTTAAATTTTCTTCCAGGACCCTCCCAGATAATCGTTCAAGCACACATCCAGGGACCCGACCACTTAGTTTTACTGTGAATTCTAAAAAGAGTCATTCAGCATGGTTGTGTCACTGTGGCCAGGTTTTTCAGCCTGTGTCTGTGCCCAGCTACTTGGCAAACAAAGACAACAAATGATCACTTGACAGCCCTATCTAATACGCTATAATTTTTGCAACAACACCACTGTCCACATCAAACGGATCTGCTCAGTGCCCTGTGCTCTAAGAGCATTCTACTGAAAAACATGATGCTCGGAAAATTGGCCGTGGACGATGAAAGTGACACTAAGCCTTTATAGTCTCAGTATCTATATTATCTGTGACAGTAGTGCTCAAGGCCTGGGCTCTCTCCCCTAACAGATTCTGAGCGGGGTCAGCAACACCTAACCTTACGCTACCTGGGACATTATCCCCGGGGGGGAAGGACATTCACAGTCGACTCTCACTCGTTCAAAACCCAGTATGGTTACACCAGGGATATGGAGGGAGGAGAGGCTGTGTACAGACAGGACGCGAAATGTTCTGACCCACTTTTAATTTGTAGCGACTGTCCCTTTTTATGAGTGCAGCACTCATAAAAAAAACTCCTTTTCAGGCATGGCAGTGGGAAAAACAAACATACCGCAACAACATGAAGATCAAGATGCACCAGGAGATTAAAGGGGAAAAGGGAATGAAAGAGAAAAACAGAGATGCTCTAAAATTGCTGCAACGCATACGAATGCACGCACATCACAGACACACCATGTACTGGGATCTACTCGGTCTATTATTGATCCAGGCAGGCTCATTTACTCTGCATGGGAGTATAAGGAGCCTCCCTGTATTCTGAAGTATTCATTAATGACAAGAGGTTTCAAGCTTGGTCAATACTCAATGCCACTGGCAATGACAGCATAATGGCAGGGGCCCTAAATCAGAGCTAATTAAATTGAGTTGAACCACAGCACCACAGAAAAAATAACCATGACGACTGTACCAGAACATGCTTCGAACACCCTACACTTCGCTAAAAAGAACAAACTTCTCAAAGAAGAGCAAGCATCGCTGAACAGAGCTCACTTCACTAAGAAGAGCACACTTTGCAATTAACCACAGCCATGAGACCACTGGGATGGATCCAAATGACACCAAAAACAAACACCGAGTTCTTTTGGTTTGGATCTAAATGGATATTGCATAGGTTTTCGGTCTCCACAGCAGGCTTCCTGTCAGCATCAGTGCCCAGCCAGGTGTTATGCCGTCTCCTGCCATTTGGACTGGAGTGGTGGGGGGGTGAGCAAACTCCCAGCGTACATGGGAGTCTACATTCAGAAAACACAGAGAAAACATTCAAAAAACTAATTGTGGCAGAGCGTACGGGTTTATTGAGGACAAAGAGCAGGCAGGTCTAAGCAAACTAAGCCACGTATTCATGGTCCCTTGCGGGTGGGGTGGGGCTGGGGCACCAGGTCTATTCAGGTATCACCTCAGATTGGGCTGTCTTTCTGAGCGTTGGCACCATTTGTTTTCTCTGACAGACCTTAACCTTGGTCAGAGTTGTTTGCTCGTGACATGGAAATATTATTGTTGCCAGAGACAGCTCCCCTGAATATCTCCTGCCACACTGAACAAGAAGGTAGAAGGTTTTAAAAACTCCTACCAAAACTCTCCTTAATTACCGGGAACAATTTAAGGTATCCACTCAAATATTTTTCCTTTCTGTCTTCTTCTCCATCATGTCTTACAGAAGGACTCTACTCTCACCTTCCTCTTGGCTCTGAGCTGTCCGTGGTAGTTGTCTGAAGAGTCCCCAGGGATCTCTCCTCCCCACAAGGTCACGCCCACGATGGTGTAGGTGATGCCCATCACCACTAGGGGCAGCAGGTACACCAGCACCATCACGATGATGTGGTACCTGCACACAAACGGTTAAACACGGCCAATCAACGAAAGCAGTATTTGGTTCAGTATAATCTTACGGCAATTGGAGGAGCTGGGAGGAGAACAGTGTGACATAAATCAAACTGATAACAAATTTAGGCAGGTCAACACAGCATTATACATCTGGTCTAGTATCAAAGACATATGAGTAGTGAGGCGAGGGAAGGAGAGTGGATGAAAGGATTAGTAGAGACTTATAGTATGACCGGTGAAACTAAGATCAGAAATAATGGGAGAGGTATTGTGTGTGTTTCTGTGTGTTGGTGTGTGTGTGTGTCTGCATGTGTGCGTGTGTGTGGTTGTATTGGTGTGTGTGGCCCTTCACATGAATGAGTCGTCCGCGGGTCGAGGCCAGGCCACGTAGCAAATGGTCCTGCGAGGCATCCTGCGGAGGGTGGAGTAGAAGCAGAGAGGGAAGGCCAGGGCCACAGCCAGAGCCCAGATACACACGATCACCACCTTGGTGGCAGTGGCCGACAGGCGAGGCTTCAAGGGATGGATGATGGCCATGTACCTGTGCAGGTCAGAGATCACAGGGTTCAAAGTTCAGAGGATACGGGTCAGTGGTCTAACACTTCTTCTTTATGAAGCAAAAAATATTTTTCCCCACTTTCATCTAAAATGAGAGGACAACTTTTCACATATTTACAGTTGTCATATAAACTGTTAGGTGGAGCTCTCGAACCGATTTGTAAAATAATTCAATAAAAGAAATAAAGAGCCAATTTTTCTCCTTACCTAAAGAGACAATTCGCTCACTCTTCAAAAATCCATCTAAACCCCTAAAGGGGAAAAGTAGCCAATGTACATCAGGCTGTCATTGTTTCCTTATAATTTAGTTTGCTTCACAGAAAATTCACTTTCACATCCTATTCACTCTACTTGGTTATCTTGCTTCATTCATATCAACAAGGGATTTCGAGAAATCCCAGGCTGATTTGAACAATAGAGCCTGCAAATCAGGCACAGATTACCCTGCCTACACGGTGAGCTAGGGAAGGAGATATGCTATTACCCTGATGAATGAATTCCATCCTCTGGTACATCCCACACTGATGGACTGTCCAGAGTAGATAGTAAAGGATGCTAATTGAAACGCAGGCATACTTAGACTACACTCCTCATGACTGTCTGAGGGTATTCAGAACCTCCTCACCTCAATGATGGGCGCTCACTACAAGACATACCCACAGACTTCCCTAAACGCCTCCAGTAATTAATTGTTATTTATATTAAGTGGCACTCCTCAGTCCAGGATGGGAGACTGGACAGGAATCACTTGTTTCATTCAGAATCAATTATACACCAGCCATCTGCCCGAGCTCTCAGCTTGTTGAGGGTACTGGACTGGCTTTAAAGGTTATTTTGATGTCTCTACTCTGTCTGCATGCGTGTACTCAAAATAATGAAATGGCATACGTACATGAAGCGGACACTCGGAAACACAGCCTATGTACATGGGGGAAACCTTTAAACATATTTAGAAACAGTTAGAAATGTACAAATACAGAACCAAGTCATTTACACATTTCCCTTCCATTCTTTTTTGTGATCAATTTTTTGGGGGAATTTAGAGTTATCATTATAAAAAGATATACAATATTTACACATTATACAATAAAAATAAGCTACTTACACACTAACTCCTAAAGGTAAGGAGAAGGAGGAAAAGGTTTTGTGTGTGTGTGTAAATCGAATCAATCCAACTATCAAAAAATAACCACACCTCAGACAGACAGGCAGGCAGCTGTCACACGCAGCAAGTTTGTACTTGTGCACACACGTATTGGGGACCTAGTCTGGTTGATGTCACACATTATCAGTTTTTGATCCGACAGCCAACAGGAAGTCTGTTCGGCAGGTCCGGTGTAAACAGAGATATAGAGGGGAAGCTGCAGCGAGTATTTGAGGAAGCGTTCGAGAAACAGCCTTGAACCGTAGAACCTCTGCCATTTTCAAGATGTCAACAGAACCGCGCCACATTTTGGCAACAAAGTCCGAGACTCAAGGTCACAATATGTAGGTCAAATCATAGGTATTATTTTTGTCTGGTTTCCAGGGTGATGACATGAAGGGGACAATGTGGTCCCCAAACCAGAACGCGATGGAAGGACATAAGCTGTATAGAAAAAGGGTTTTCTGAGAGGGGGGACTGGACACCTACTAGCTCAGAGGAGAGGCCATCGTGTTTCTCATGGAATTGTGGAAAATCTCTCAATTCAAGTCACACATCCTTGGCCTGTGTACACCCACTGCAGGCTCTCTCCACACACAGCGTGTGCACTCCTACACACACAAACACTTTCGCTCTCACAAAGATGACTTCTGAGGATGTGGGTTTCAAAAGTTGAATTGAATTTACTGGTAAATATATAATCATGGAGGAACATGTTTGAATCATCCCACTACATGATACCGTAGGAGGAGGAAATGGAGAAAGTGACACACCAGAGATTATTCTAATTTTTCCATACAAGACTTTCCCCATTTCCTCAAAGACAACACATTCATAAAACAGATCTATAGTTTTCGATCTCTGGAAGCTTCATTCTCAAAACTTCAACCAGTACAATACTAATGCAGCGCATCGCGACTGGGGAGATTCCACATCTGCATCCATATACATAAGGCCCACATTATGGTAAAGTGGCTATATTAACATGCATATTGAGAAAAACCCATTCCTCCAGTGAAGTGATGTGAAACGGATGCACAATAACATTACAGCCCACTAGGGCCTCCATCATCAAAATGGATGTGCTCAGGCCTCTCTGGTGTCGCCCCCTGGAGTTGCCATAAATAACTTATCAGAGCCTGAGATTGAACACCAATGGTGCGGGAGCCAGCCAATTTGTCAAATGGCATTAATTAGTTTTATCCAAGCTGTCTGGGTTGGGAGTTTGGATCAGTCATTGGCCAGAGGTGTTTTTGGTTTTCCCTGAACGAGCTACATCATTGTGTGGAGGTTGAAGAGGGTCTGGGTTGTTTCTGTTTCGAGGGGACATACACCTTGATTCTTGCTTTTGCTTAGAACATGCACTGCAACTACCCCTCCTCCCCACCACCACACACACACTAACTCCCCCCTCTTTTTCAATCCCTTGCTGTTAGTGTAGCCAGATAACTAAATGGAGTGAATGGGGAAGTAAACATCTGCGAGGCGAATTAGAGGGAAAATGGCAGCCTGATTCACTGATGTCTATTAATAACACGTAAGCGAAAGAAAAAAATCGATATTTTAAGTAAGAGCTGATTAACACACATATTAACACACATTATGAGCTCCAATATGTGTTGAACCATTGGAATTTACCAACTGAAAAAAGTTACAGTATTTCAACAGGCAAATGTATGACTTCAGATTGATTTCAATTGCATCCCCAATACCTGTCAACGGCGATTGCTGTCATGGAATATATGCTGGCAAACACGGCAGTTACTGGAAAGAAGTTGTGGAATTTGCAATAAGCTTCTCCGAAGTACCATTCTCCGTGGGAAGCGTAAATAAAGTTGATCAAAGTATTGAAGGCAGCCATGGATGCGTCTGAAAACGCCAAATTTAAAAGGAAATAATTTGTGACTGTCCGCATTCGTTTGTGGGCAAGAATGATCCAAATTACAATTAAATTCCCGAAGACCGCAACGGTTAGGACGGAGCTGTAGGCTACCGACCACAACGCCACGCGCCAGGGAGGTTGAACAAACTGATTGGTATAGTTCCCCGTGATATTCGATCCGTTGTGCACCGCAGCCATTCTGGTTCCTAGTTTACTTTGTAACAGATAGTTATGTTTTTAAAATAATATTACTAATTATCCCCGCGAAAACAGTTCCGAGAATGCCACTGCTTTTTGGCTACAGGCTGCAGCCGAACAAGGGTAAGTCTGCACCTTTTCCACTGCCCTCTACTCCACGTATAAAGTACTATTTTCCTTTTCGATCCAACTGAATAAGTCTGGATGCATATCTTTCAGACTTCTTCGAATAAAAATACGATATATCTTTGCGATATGAAGACGTGGAGCAAGTTTCCACAGTGTAGTCCCTCTACTCTCCTATTAAATGCAGACAGGCGCGCGGTCCAGAGCAACGGCCAATGTACTCTGTGACGCACCAATGGCACAGATAAAGCGAGAATTTGATTGATTTTGGCCGGCTGCCGTTTTTAAACTTAGTGGGGAACAAATATAGGTTAGAGCAACAGCATCCCTCTGCTAATTAATCAATCCGTTAGAGTCATGGTTTCTTTTTTTTCTAAAGGAAAAAAAAACTGTTTGCAACAGAATGTGAACAGGTTGGTCTCGATTTCGGTTTGGCACAAAACCACAAACAGATGAAAATATTCTGATGTTGATCTAACGTCAACAAACACAATTCCTCACAGTTCAGACATGACATTTTTAGCATTCTGAGTGTAAGACTCTCCATAGGTGTAAAATAGCAGGATAGCACACCCCACCACTTATGTTTATTTAGGCTAATGAACTCTTAAGAGAAAGTCATACCCCATCCACATCTTAACCAATGAGTGTCTCCTTCCAAGAAGACACATCAACCCCTTTTAATATTGCATCAGTCTTACTACCTACCCTATGTGTCAAACAGAACTATCTGCAATGTATCTACATTTGCATATCTTTTCATATCCTGTGGTCCCACAGACCCTTCTATCAAAATGAATATCCATCAGACAAAGGAGCAATTAAGCCCAGGAAACACCATGGGAGTTTCTGTATGTCAAGCTTTGTGTAGGGATGGGCCAGCAATCCATCTTCAGAGTGTACCGATAAGAATGTATACGGCTGAACAAGGCAAGGTTTTCATGGCCCAGAGAACCTTTGTCTGACATTTCGTCTGGAACATTCTTTCAGAATGTCCTTCTACTGTTACAAGTGCTTCCATAATCATGTTATAGTGCCTTTAAAGACAAATTGCAGAAGGAAGTGTTTCTCTACTGTTTAACCCTTACTATTAGTGGCATCAACACTGTGTACTGCAAAGGATAAAGGTTTCTGCAATTTATAACTTGATTCCTGTTATGAGTAATTCTGATAAAAAAAACTACTGGAGAGCTACTTGATGGGTCGGGGTTCATGGTCCCTGTGCATCCTCTCATCCCTCAAGCTGATTGAAATGCAGAGCAGGCTGGTGTAGTGTGATCGTTTAGCCTTCAGGGATATTTAAATGATGCCAGTGCTAGCCGTGTTTCATGTATCCATAGGTTGTTTTTCTATCCACTGTCTTTATTTGAATGTGTTATGCACATTTCCTTTAGTTGCATTCAAAATGTAAGCATTATAAAAATGTGATGCTCTTCTACAAAACAAATGATAACATGTAAACAGTGGCAATGATGAATTATTGATATGAACATGTTCATAATTTGCTCATTCTTGTGTGCGCATGGTGAGAATATGAAGCAGCAAAGTCATACATCAGGGAGCACCACATAGAAAGCCCCTACATCTCCCTACTCTCTCCTATGATCACCCTCACCATCCTACAATGTGCTTCTACACTAGAAAAACTCAATCCAGATTTCCTGGAAGCGCTTTGTTTATCTGTTCATCTTATGTGCAATTCTTCCTGCCTGCTGGAACCACTGCCTACACTGAAGGATCAATGCCAAGAACATCATGAGGAATAAGACCCTCCTCAACTTCCCGAAACCAAAGAGGAAGCCACTCAAAAGGGTTTCCAGAAACACTTCTGGAATGCACAAGTAACCGTCTATACCTCCAATCCTTTGGGTTATCAGATGATGCTGTTTGTCACAACAGCATTTTCAAACTCCATTAAGTCCACATTTACACACCAACACCACCTTGTCTTCTACTGGTCCAATACCCTCAGACTTTAAGATGGAAACACCACATGAGGCTTCCTGGCTGCATCAGACTGCAGGGAGCTGGTGCTGACTTATATGGTGAACTGGCAATAACAGGCCAAGTTCCAGTAAGAGAGGAGGGAGAGACGTGTGTGAGGTATGTATTACATGCCTAGAAACCGATTACACGCTGTATGTAGATCTGGCATGCTGCCCATACAACAGAGCCTCTTTGATACTCTACATTTACACCTGCAGGTATGCACCATGCATGATCAGCCTGTCGAAAGTGTGCTCACACATTACACAATTTAATTTAATTTGACTCTGGTGGCCTTTGATGTCTACTGTCATAATAATATGTCATTCTTGGCAGAGTAGAAAGTCTAGAAATTAATGCTAATTAAGGTGGACCAAACATTGGGGTTAATTAAGGTGGTCCAATACTGTGATACTAATATCATGATCAACATTAAACATTCGGGTATTGAGGTAACAAATTGGTAGGCTGCTGGAGGTCAGATGTATTTCAAATTGAGAATTATCCATAGAAATGTACTCCACATCCATTTATGTATTCATTTATTGATTCTAACCCTTGCTGGTTAAATATGAGTGGAGCCCTCACTGCTAGATGAGTCAACATCATGACCCAACGTGTACACACAAAGTGAAATCGATAAATGAACAGAGAGATTGTATGGTGTCACATTACCCATGTCAGCATTTTTTCTTTTGCAGATCGAGTGGGCACTGATTGATTAAACAGACAACAGAGCTAACCCTTTTCGAGTGTGTTCAGGTTGTACCATCCCTTAGAGGATGGGACAAAAGGCCTGGGGTATTGCCAGACTACATGACCCAGAATGACACAGACAGAGCACAGGTCAGCAGGGTAGAGGGTGCAGAAGGTGATACAATATCCATGCAGTATGCCTGCCCCAGTTTGTGTAGAGCTCACAGACATCCCCAAATAAATGTCCACTTAAATGGACAACACATGCTCTTCAATCACATCCTGTCATTTTGTATCTTTTTCTGTCACAGCAAGATCTCACAGTAACCTTGGTACCTTCCCTAGCGTAGGAGTCTGAAGAGTTGAGCTGGGTGAACTCACAGGTTCTGGCAGTTAATTAAGGGTGACAAAAACAATGTGCCAAGCACAGAAATGTATTTCACTCACTGGCTCAAGGCCTTGGCTCTGACCAGCTCAGTAAGATCAATTAACTGGCATCCCAGACCGGTCCACCGCACCGGAGAAGAAGAGGATTGTATAGGTCATCATGGGTCAAGTAAGGAAAAAACAAAAGCATGGCCAGAGGAATTAGCTTCAGGAAAGGATTTGCTGGTGGAAATGGCTGAAGACAGGCAGTAAAAAAACTTGAATTTGATATGTATGTGTGTTTCTAAATCTTTCCTAACGAGTATGTCAAGAGAACAAAAAACCAAATGAAATTGCTTTGTTGAATGACTTTGTAATGATTGATAGATTAGATGGGTGACCCACACAACATAGCATTTCTGAAAAGATTAAATGTAGTTTCCCATTAATAATATTATGATTGTTAGCTTTTTTATTGCTTCTCTTCTGGAAGATATTGTTAGATGTTGTTTCACCATAAGATCTTTTACAACAGAGATATCCTCCTCAATCCTTCTGACAATATAGACCTATATTTTGAGCAAATCTAAAAAGGCTATTTCCTCTTATTGCTTACATCAAATGTGTTCTTCCACATCAATACAACATTAATGTCCAATCACACTGTGCTCGGCACAATAATAGCAACAAAAGTTTTTTTTTGTAAAAACGAAACAAAAAGAGCTGCAGAAATGTGGTGAGGAGTGGAAGGGAACCATGTAGAATCAATGGTTACATCAACAAGCTGGAAAATATGGTTTAAGTGGGTGTTGTTATAAGAGACCTTGGTGGATCTATTATACTGCAGTAAGCCCACTGTTCTAATTAAGGCAGTGAAACGCTGTCACAGTCATTCACACATGCTCACACGGGGTGGCTGAGATATATGCTAAGTAGGTCTCAAGAGGAGTTTGTGTCTGAGTTTGTATGGAGCGCACACACAACCTTACGAACCCCAGACTGGTCCCCTGTAGGCGGGCTACCTTGCAGTCTTCCAGCCCGGACTATGTGGAATGAGGCTAATGAGCCGCTCAAGAGGGTGTCTGCTCGTGTGCCAAGGAGCAAACAGAACATGTGCTGCGGGCTCTTCTCGTGTCTGTTAGAGAAAGAGATTAATCCTGCAGCGTAGGGAATTTGGACATGCTGTTAAATGTCTCCCGTGGCCTTTATTAAGGACAAGCTTATTCTCTTCTTGGGCTTCCCCTTCCTTCCTACCTGCTCTTGTCTGTGCCAACATAAAAAGACAGGCTGGTTGTGCAGCCTGTATACTTAAACTCAAACTTAATGAGTTCATTAAAGATTCATCAGGTTTTTGAACATTTAATTGGTGGGTGATGAACAACAAGTGCTTTCCGTTCTGTACATCACAACAAGGAAATTGGTCAGAAATAATAATTTGAAATTGAAATAGTAAAATGTCTACATTGCCTTTGTAAAAAAAAAGAAATTACAGATTTGCAGACCTTTGGCATTTTTTTTTCTTCAATTTGTTAAAATGATCTGCAATTGGTCCATTGTCCTGGGGATTCAGATTACAGGTGTTTTTTTAATACAACAACAATTCTCCAAATGTACGGCTAGTGGTACTGTCCCAGTACCCTGCAGCTGCAGACAAGAGTGTGGGCGTAGGGTCATAAACATGCAACTTAATTTATAGCCAGGGGCCTCTTACTTGCGAAGGAAGAAGGATATCTACAACTAGTCTTTTCCCGCATTCCTCAGCCCCTAATATCCAGATCTTCACACTTTGGTCTTAATATCTTCTACCGGTTTGTGGTATTAATAATAATCAGTCAACAGCTTAACATATGGTTTCCAGTAATATAAAATATACTGAAAAGATGGATGAGAGTTTAATTTTAAACCTGATAAATCCATCATAACCCATCTTCATCATTTCAACAGTGTGATGTCAAATTCCATGTCACCTCCCACAAGTTGGATAGGCTTGGCATGGCATTGGAAAATAGAGTGATACCTTTCCTTCTTCAAGATCCCTTTTACCCTGTACAAATCTCCCTCTTCATCACCACCACAGCACCCCCAGATGATCACATTGCTTCCACCACGCTTGACAGATGGCATCAAATACTCCACCAGCATCTTTTCATTTGGTCTGATATTCATGAACTGTCTTTTGTCATCTAAACACCTCAAACTCAGGTGTCCATAACCCTTAAAAAAAATTATCTGTCCAGTATCGGTGTTCTTTTGCCCCTCATGATCTTTTCTTTTTTATTGGCCAATCTGATAACTTTTTCTTTAAAACTCAGACATACATGTTTTGCCAAAGCAACATGTGTCCCCCTGCTTAGTTGGACACCGTGCCCATCCACTCCTCTTTCTATTCTGCTTGGAGACAGTTTGCGCTGTGTGAAGGGATTAGTACACAGTGTTGTACAAAATCTTCAGTATTCTTCTTACCAATGTCTTGCATGGAATAACCTTAATTTCTCAGAACAATAATTGCCTGTTGAGTTTCAGAAGAAAGTTTTTTTTATTTTTTTCATTTTGTGCCTGTAATCGAACTCACAATTGCTGCTGCAGATACACAACTAGTCTACAGAAGAGCAGTCTTATTGCTTCTTAAATCAGCACAGTCGTTTTCAGCTGTAACTGCAAGATTGTTTTCAAATGTTAAATTAGCCTTTTAAAACAATAAACTTGGATTAGCAAACTCAATGTATTGTTGGAACACAGGACTGATGGTTGCTGATAATGGGCTTCTGTAAGCCTAGGTAGATATTACATAAACATTCTGCCATTTCCAGTTGCAATAGTCATTTAAAACACTAGTAATGTCTAAACTGTATATGTGATAAATTTAATGTTATTTTAGTGGATATTATTTCGAAAACAAGAACATTTGCAAGAACATTCCTCAAAGAACGTTCAATGTGGATACCGTTTTAAACAGTAATCGACAAAACACATACAGTTACACAGATCACAAGCACGCACATGTTTTTCCAAACCACCTTCCACAAATGTGTCTGGATTTGATATACTTGTCTGTGCTTACTGGTGGTAACAACCTAGTGGTGTGTGAAATGAGATCCAATCAATGCTCCCGTCACTTCTGCAAATTGCACCTGCTGGTACACCTAGAATGACCCGTGGAGGAGGCCTTGGGCCAATCTGACGGTTTCCATCCTCCCTCTCAGAAATGCTCTGTTAAATGTGAGTGACAGCAGCATGGCGAGAGATTTCATGGTTGTCACTCTGGGTTTTCAAGGAAAAGGACGATTTCTCCCTTGGTGTTTTGTTCTGTAGGCCTACTGTAGCTTCCCACACTGAACTCCACCTGAGAATGGGTGAAGGTTCAAAATAACTGAAACTCATATTTGATATCAGCCAAATTAACTAATATGCTGTGTGCGTGTGTGTGTGGTTAATATCTTTCTTTTACCTATTGAACAAAGCCTGTGTGTGCCAGTGCTGTTCCCCGCCAACAGTTCTTGCCCTTTGGGAAATTTCCTTTTTTCTAAAGAAATCACTTCCCTACTTCCTCAGTTTGCACCACAGGGGTCTGCCCGGACCTTGGTTTGATTACCACACAACACAAAACCCAGCCCTTCGGCAGTGTTAAAGTATACAGTAGCAGGCTATGGAGGCATGTAAGGTGAACTTCCAAAGCTAGCATGCATATAAAGTTTGACATGTGACATCCATCTGCTTGACTACCACAACAGTAGAGCAGGTAGGTGGGCCACCAGCTCTGTTTAAAATACAATCGATTCAAGAATCCAGCAGAGAAGCGCCTAGTTTGTTCCAACAAAATCAATAATACATCTCATATCTGAGAAAAGTGAAAAGGGGTTTTGTGAAGACAAAGAAGAAGAAGGAAATCTCAGATTCAAATCCATGTTTTAAGGTTTTCCGGTTACTTTAAATGAAAGCTTTTCACCAGAATACATACATGGATCAGATGGGGAGGTCTGATAGTGAGAAGGCCAGCACTGTCCTCTATTCCTCCTCTTTTTCAGTGGGAATGTAATCAGATAACTGTGTCTCTGGAGAGATTACTTTTTGTACTCCATAGAAAGACTCATGTTTGTCCTCCAGTCAAAGAAACACACGTGAGGGAGGAGGAAGTGGACTGAAGAATGGCATGCACGCCTGCATCTTTATTACCACACACAATTGGGGTAATGTCTGGAAACCTGCGGGTTGCATGTGTCTCCATGAAGAATGACAGGGCAATTGTGGACGAAGAGAGTATAATTAATGAGATGTGTATTGGGCTTTTCCTGTGAAATTTTAAACATGACACAAAATTGAATGGCCTATGTCAAGGCTGTCATCCCCAGTAATTGTTTTCTAAATTGTATTCTCTCTTGCTCCAATCAACTGATCCCTCTCCAATCCCTCAACAATAAATCACAGAGAATTGCCAAAATGGAAGTGAGAGCGAGACACAACAATGGACACTATTACCATGAACGGAGCAAAAGAAGAAGCATCCTACAAGAAGCTTGAAATGCTGCCTTTCATCTTGAAGTACAAGGCACACTCCTTTCAACTTTTCCTCTGGCACAAAGCGCATAGGGAGAATTTTACAGAACACAACAGCTGGGCCAGCAATCAGGAAAGATATGTAGGAATTTTAAAAGGGAAGCTGAGATGAGAGCCTGACAGGAAAAGGTCTGAAGTGTTATCTTTGAGACCGCCGATCTGAATAGCCCATGACGCACAATGCCTTTCAATACTGAAGCCTCAGATAACATGGGACTGACTGATTTTGACAGAGAAAGACTGTATGTCTGTGTGTGGTTCACTGACAAAACAGGGTTATAAAGGTAAAGGACAAAACAGATTGCTCAAGGCAAAATGTCCCCGATCTAGCCTTGGGTATGACATCTCATTGTACAGTACAGGCTGCTATGAGCATAAAATAAAACATATGTGTTTAGTTTGATCAATACTCTAGTTGTGCTTCATTGTACTACTTGATAACATTTCCAGCATGCAACACTTATCAATAAAACCGAGAGAAGGATGAAAATAAAGCTGCCCTCTACCACAACCCTGTGGAAGAACACATGTACTGCATGATAGAGTTGCATCATCAGAAGAGTGGGTCTGTCACTGTTTGCATGGCACAATGATTACTGAGCTGGGATTTACACAGATTCACACACAGATCAAGCATGATTAATTTGAACAAAAACAGAGAACAAAAAACAAAATATTTTCAGTTTTTAATCGAATGATGGCATTTCCCAAGTTGTACTTGAACAATATTCCCCACCACTGTTGTATTGGTTTACATTTATCTATCTACTGGAAGGATTCTTTCTGACTCTCATCTGACTTTCTGGTGTTTTTCAGTCTCTGTCTTACTCCATTGTCCGATGGAAGACACTCTTACAAAGAAAGTCAGCTATATTCCCTGTTGACATAGATTTATTTTTGTCTTACAAAGTTCTATTCAGGCTAGAAAGAAGATTGCTACTTCCTTCCCCAAAAAATTCTCCCTTTCTTCTACTTCTCCTCTGTTTTTTTATCCTCTTAATCTTTTTTTGCCTCTTCCTTCTCATCCATCTCCTCTTCTTTTTTCTCCTCTTCTGCCTCTCCTTCCTTTTTCTCCTCCACAACTCCTTCCTCTTTTTTCTCTTCTGCCGCCTCTGCTTTTGTCTCCTCCCCTTCCCCTTGCTCGTCCTCCTCCTCCGCCTCCTCTCCGGTCAGTCGCTCCATCATGGCGATGCGATCCACAAGGGCCTGGTCTGTGATGGTGTAGTCTCCCAGCAGCTTTTTCAGCTTCATCTGCATCAGCTCCATGGTGCTGTACATGCGGTCGACCTTCTCCTCCAGGTCCTTAGTGTCGGGCATGATGTTGGATGGGTCCAGATCCAGGAGGCCGTCCTTTAGCAGGATCTGTCTGCCCTTGTCCTCCAGAATGACCTTTGCCTCCGGGTACTCCGTCATGGCCTCCATCAGGTCATCTTTGGACAGGATGAAGAGGTCAGAGTAGCCAATGCTCCGGATGTTGGCAGTCCTCCGGTTCCCTGCCTTGCTGCCCTTGATGTTGAGGATGCTGATCTCGCCAAAGACACTTCCGTCGCCCAGGACGACGAACTGTGTGACGCCGTCGTCGGCCACGACCGCCAGCTTGCCCTCCTTGATGATGTACATCTCGCGTCCGATGTCACCCTTCTTACAGATGAAGTCCCCCGGGCTGAACACCTGGGGTCGCAGTTTCAACACCAGCTCAATCAGCAGGCCCGCTTCGCAGTCGGCAAAGATGCGCACCTTCTTCAGCGTATCCAGGTGGACGTTGATGGCGATCTCTGCCCTCAGCTTGTCTGGCAGGTACCTCAACACCTCCCTCTCGTTCTGAGCCTTCCCATTGTTCCACAGGTAGTCAAACCACTTAATGACACGGTCCTCCAGTTCCTTACTGACCTTACGCACCTGTCAGGAAACAGATAGTATTCAGGTTGCTTCAGGTTTCATACATCATATTCATACAATACTGACATACCAACATGGAATGCACATGTGCCATTAATATTAGGCGTTGAGTTGAAATCGTATCCATGGTCCCACCTGCATGTATTGCTTGATGTTGTCGATGCGGGACTGGAACTGGGTCTGGGCAGCGTTCATGTTGGTGATCATGGAGCCGATGTTGCCCACGATGGTGGCGAAGATCAGGACCCCAACCAAGAAGTCCACCACGTGGAACAGGAACTCGGAGTCCAGGGCCGGGGACGGCGTCTCCCCGATGGTGGTCAGCGTCAGGGTGGACCAGTAGAGGCTGAAGGCGTATTTCCTCATGGGCTCCCCGAACTCCGGCTCGTCTGGGTCATCCAGGGCAGGGTAGACCCAGGCGTCCGATCCGAAGCCGATGGACTTGGAGAAGGAATAGTAGAGGCAGGCGTTCCAGTGGATGATGATGATGATGTACATGACCAGGTTAGAGATACGGAAGATGTTGGGGTAGTTGGTCTTGGTCTCGGTACGGGTAAAGAATTCCATCATGCGGTTGATGCGCAGCAACTTGTTGATGCGGATCTCCGGGTAGTCCAGCCCCAGGTACAAGTAGAAGACGTCTGTGGGGAGCATGGACACAACATCCACACGGAACTGTAGGCTGCTGAAGTAGCGCTGACGCAGCAGATTCTTATCCTTCACCAGAAGGCCTTGTTCCAGGTAACCTGAGAACACAAAAGTCAGGGTCACACACAAAATCGACAGCTTCAACGCACATGAGGTCGAAGGAATCAATAAACTCTGTGATTCTAAGGTACTGATCACTGCACAGCTTTTTAGAATAAGTTCAATACAGGCACCGTGATGTTTGGACATTTTATATTGAAACAGAATCCAGACTGGTTTTAACATCTGCGATGGGACGGTGCTTTTCCCCCTCACCTGTCCTGGCCCTGAAGGCCATGTCAGCCAGGTACAGGACATCAGAGCAGTAGTCCAGAATCATCCAGGTGAGAAGGTAGTCATGCTGGAGTTCCTCAAAACAGGCCCTTGAAGAGCGAAACACTAGTATGATTGGAGTGGTGTAGACAAGCACATGCTTACACCTTTACCAGTCATGTTAGATATGCGTGCTTTCAATAATTTAAGAGGCTACCTTGCAATAATCATTGTCCAGTTGTACATGACTGGCATTGCGATGACAAATAGCCAGTTGTAGTACAAACTGCCTGCAGGGTTAATGACAAACACCTCCTTGGGCCTGCCAGAAAAGAGCACTGAATTATGGAAAACGATTTATATATGGTGTCAATATAACACTGATGTGTTCATATGCTACACATACTTCGCCTTTTCCTTCTCTCTTTCCTTCTCCTTTTCCTTCTCTCTTTCCTTCTCCTTTTCCTTCTCTTGCTCCTTTTCTCTTTCCTTTTCCTCTTTTTCCTTTTTCTCCTTTTTCTTCTCTTTCTTCTCCTTCTTCCTGAGAAAACCATTGAGACACATGTGAATGGGTCACAGCATCACATGTATTTAAATGTTAAACTAAGTTGTTGGTAAAGTAATCAGAAATAGCCTGTTACTCTTTTTTCTCCTTTTTTTCTTTCTTCTCTTTTTTCTTCTTTGTTTTCTCTTCTCTGGGGAAAGTACATTGAAATCGGTTTAAATGAAGCTCACTCATGAAATGTTTAAATGTATTATCATTATATTATAACATACTGTACATACCCCTCATTGTTATTGCTGTTGTTGACATTGAACAGACGACCTGGGCCAGGAGGCTGCGGATCTCTGAAAAACAACAATTTCTAACTGAATCCTGAAACATATAACTGAAATTTAACAATAAAAGAACATTCTGTAACATTCGTAATCAGACCAAGGGTGAAGAATTGGTTTGAAAAATTGGAGGGAGTGGTATTTCTAGGATGCCTCCGGCACCACCTGCAAGGGGGCCAGCACCAATTGGGGGCACCCCACCCCCACCTGGACTAAAAATATCTAAATACAGTAGATTCCTTTAGAGTTTTCGCCTAGGACACCAAGTGGTCCAAAAACACCCCTGATTGGTTGGTTCAAAAATTGCAATCATCCTATATGTGAACAGAAACCCTGCCCTGCGGCAAATTTTGGGGAGGGGACATTAAAATGGTCACTTGACATTGGTAGGGAAGTGTGTGACCACTAAACCTCCACCTATGGTCTTGACCATGTAGAATGAGAGTGTGTGTCCTGGTGTGTTGTTGTTTACACATCATCCTCCGTGCTGTCCCCCTCTGTGTCAGTGTTCATCTCTGAGGTGACACGAGACGACACAGACAGGTAGCGCCTGGTGCTCGATGTGGTTGCCATGACTGCAGATTTACGATCCAGCCTTCCAAATATAAACGTAACAAGTTCTGTTCAATCAAACCCAGCAGTATCTCAGACATTTTGAAACCACTTCCAAACACTGCAATAGTATGATAATGTACTCTACAGGATAATCAAGCCAATTACTATCAAGGAATAACCACTCACCAAGCTTCCCACATGAAAATGAACAAATACAGAAGTCATTGTTGATGCACATCACATAATTGCACAGAAACAACTTTTTCTTAACTCTAACCAATGATGTACAATACTCACCTTTATTTAACGTATTGTACGGTCCATAGTCCTTCAGCTAGGCAATCTTAGAAAATGACCTTTGTGTACCAACTCTAAACACAATCCAAAAAAACATTCACAGCCCCAATTAGATGATCATATCATAATAAAAATACGTCCTTGCTTCCAAGCATTGTGTAATATAGTGTCGTAGAGACACATCTGACCCTGACCAACATAAGTAGATTAGAGAGTGCTCATATCCTCCTACACCCTCCTCTGGTACTAGAGAGAGCCATTACACACTGCTAGTGGGAGCAAATCATTTGACTCCTTTTAAATGTGTAACTGTGGATACACTGAACAGGTCTTTCATCCAAAATATATAATGTATCTTTCCTGGGAATGAATTACATTTCAGAGCAAATCCTATTGCAGACATATTAAAACCTGTTCCCATGCTCATTATTATTTTATTCCAGTATTGTGTTGTCACAATTTGGTCAAAGTGATAGTTTCACTTTCAAAGTAATATGACTTATTACTTTCTTGAAGACCTATTGAACCCTGTTCCCATGCTTATTATGTTATTCCAGTGTTGCTGTCATATCTTGGTCAAAGGGGTACTTTTGTTCAACATCAACATCTTACTCAACCTCTTGAATTGAATTCACCCTCTTATCCAACATCTAAAGCTATAAAATGAGAGAATGCTCTAGGAAGTGTGTATTCAAGTCATTATCAAGACCTCCAAAATTATGAGAGAAGAGTATAGAAAATGCTCTCTGAGCCAGGTGTGTCTGCAGCATCACCTCATCTGTGTGCTAGCTCACCTAGAGTTCTTCATCAGGAGTAGAACAGATGAAGATTAATCCCCTGTGAGGGCCGGCTTTGCTCCACTGCCACCCCCTCTGCCTTGTCAGCAACCTCTCATATCCCTCTGATCCTATTAAAACAAGCCAGACAAGTTGTTCAGCCTTTACCCACTTGTTGGAGATCAGATTACACCACCATAATGTGTACTACCATCAGTAATGGGATTAAATAAGATCTGAACCTAAATCTGTGGTTAGAGGCAACTATGAATGCATAGACAGTGCACTCTATGGCTTCCTTGTTGAACAACATAGAGGAGTTGTAAAGCCACAGGTTTTAAACCTGAGAACCAGATTTGATGTTTAGGAGGTGTCAGATGAGAGTTAATAAAAACCAAGATCAGATGCAGTATCTCAGCAAGATTTATTTTATTAAGAATGAAAAAAGAACACAAGATAAAGACTGAATCAGTGGTGTTTGACAAAGACAGTCCAGGCTCATTCTTTCCACACAGACCAATTTCAAAACAAACATATTTTCCTTCCCAGCAGAAGTAGCCGGGACACACAAACATCTCCTTCCTCCAAACCCTTTTTTTCACAGATGTTTTTGATTGTCGTCATGACTTCATCAGGGAAGCACACCCAGGTTGGAAACTGTGGCAATTACACCAATGCAGGGGTGTCCACCGCCAGCACGGTGGTGTCGATATCCACGGCAATTGGTGACCCCTGTGGGACGAGGGCTGGATCGAAGGAGGCGGCGGCCGCGGCGGCGAAGTCGACAGCATCAGCGGTGGCGGCATCCACGGCGGCGCCGATGTCAGCGCCGGCGGGGACGGCAACGGCAATGTCCATGGAGACCTCAGGGAGAGCGGGCACCACGTCCACGGGAGCTGCGGCCTCCGGGACGGCGGCTTCTGCGGCGGGCTCGGCCTCCGCTGCGGCGGGCTCGGCCTCCGCCGCAGCGGGCTCGGCCTCGGCTTCGGCAGCCTCTGCCTCTGCGCCAGCGGCATCCTCTCCCACCTCGTCAGAGTTCAGGGGGGCAGCTGGGGCTGCGCCCGCTGGTAAACCATACCCATAGGCATACTGGGGCTGGAGAACAGACACGGAAGGCATGAGAAGAGATGCGTGAGCGCCCCGCGCACACACACACGTCCACATTCAGCACACAGGTGCACACATTCATACGGACACACGCTCCTTCCTCCCTTAAAGCAGGACGAGGACCATCCTGATGTACCGCTTTAGAAATGTCGTCAACGGGCCTAATTCATCTCATCAAGTGGAATGTAACCCTGTGAGAAGAGCGCACTCACCGCTCCCTCCTCGTCGGACCCGGCTGGCATGGGAGGCGGCATGAAGAAGCTGGGCGGAGGAGCTGCTGCTGCGTTCCCCTGCAGGAGAGACACCGTGATCAAGCCCCCCTTTTCAACCTCCAACACTGTTCACACTGTAAGGACACATCGTGCTGCATGTGCTCTAGAAGGTCGGCCCCTGCCAACGCTCCTATACTTTCATGAATGAAGAAAAAGCTTTTGGATTCATGGACACATTGTAGTGAGTTTGCTTTAGAAGTATGTATGGATTTGCTTTAACAGTACCTTTGAGTAATGGAAATCTTCCAAGAAATATAATGGTAATCTTACCAAGAAAATACAAAAATAAAAGGGGTAGGTTTTATAAAGTTCTGTGGCAAAAGTGTGTAATGTGGTCTTTTGTTCTATGCTTCTTTTGTGAAAGGACGTAAGAGGTTTCTCACGGGAACAGCAGGGAAGGCAGGGTTTTCTGCTGCTCCAACACCCTACAGGAAAGAACAATACATATTATGAATACTTCATCTGTGTTGCGTCTTTCAAGAAAGATACATGTTGTGTTATCTCTGTCCATTTAATGAACCCCCTGGACACTCACACGTTCCACACAAGTCAAGTGTCTTAACTGTTCAAGTTCTTAAACGGAAGAAAAAAAACATGGAGGACGTCTAACCTGTTGCTGAAGGGAACCGTACATTCTGTAGAACTCCATCATCCTCAGAGCCATGTTGGCATGTGCTGCAACCTGCTGGAAAAACCCAGAAGGCGTGACAGCAGACATGTAATTAAGGCTATTGAGTCATTTCTGACATGAGAATATCATAACTGAGACAGTTTGGCATATAGTGCTGGGAGGTGAGCGGGAGGGATTTCTGCACAGGAAAGTTTTATTTTTTACCTCATTGCTTCCGCTTTCAGGAGCCTAGTAAAACAGGGAATTGGTTTGATTCAGCAGATGTAACAGCTGAGTAACATATAGGACATTGTGTGGAATTGGAAAGAGGTGGTCTTACTTTTAGCTGAATATATATACAATATATACAATGTATACAGTTAAACTTCTAAAAGGGTTGCCACAATACTTACAGGTGCAGCAAAGGTTGAGCCCAACAAGCACATCAGGAACACCACTGGTTTCATCATGATGATCTTAAAAAAAAAGACTAATAAGTATATTTGCAAATTTAAACAGATTTATTCCACCCCAATGTACAGTACAGTACAGTATGAAATATCATTGAACCCCAGTCGACTCAATTGGGTTAATAGTAGGTTCAAAGTACTGAACACAAGTTTAAGCATCAGTCAAAAGAATATGGGATGACAATTCTCACCTTTTTCTTGGTAGTAAGAGCAGCTGCAGAGGTCTCTGGCTGTAGAGAAGAAGTGAACTATTTCTTGTCTCTGTATAGTTGCCATTTTATACTGCTCTACCATCGTGAGACAGCCAATCACATCATTGTGTTCCAGTGACATGTGCAAGCCTCTGTCGTTTGATGAAATGTCCTTAGTCTTCAAAAGTAAGGCAAGACGTGAAGGCTTAATGCCCCCCATTATGTTTAATTACACACAAGAATGCTTACTGTAGCACATACCCTCCCGCCCGCCCCCCCCTGCCCCCACCTTCCCCCCCCCTGCCTTCCCCGGCCACTCACACCTGAGGTCCTCTCTACCTCACGCCCCCTCTCCCCAAAAGTCAACCCCTCCCAAAAAAAGCCTGAGCTGTTGCATTGACTTATTGCCTGATGGCTATGTGACTGATGTGTGTTGTTGGACTTGGAAGCAGCCAGACAATTTAGGGCAAGAATGTCTCAAAGTTCTCAACACAGACTAACAGCTTAACCCCACCCCCCCATACTGGCGTCTAGGTTTGGGTTTTCTAGCCCGCTGGTTCGTTTGGGCTTGTTCGATGGGTATCGCTACTGCCCCAGGTGATATGGAATGTTGGAAGCAGGTTGGGTGGTTCTGAGGTTCCAGATCAGATAAACAATGAAAGAATGAGTTTCATAATTTCAAACCAGGAACAATATTCTTAATTGTTCCTCTGCCACTTCAGAAAATGCTGTGCTCAGTGTTTTCGGTGGAGGATAGATTAGCATCTTATCAGATATTCTGAAACCTCATGAGAGTTTATTATCAGTTATATTTGATCATCATATTGGCATCTCTCAGTTTTCTGCTTTTCGTCTGACAAGCAGATGTTGTCTCATTGTCTTAAGGTTAGTTGGTCATGACAGCTCAGCCTTAAATGGAGCTCCCTTTGTATATCTGTACTTTGTACTCCAAGCTTAAGGAGAGTAAATTCAAATTAACAAATGGGGCTTAATCTTTTGCATTTAAGTGTCAGGTGGCCTAACAGTATGGCTGTGTTCTCCAACAGGATGGCAAGGTTCACATTTATAGGGGCTCCTTAGGTTACTAGCCAAATTAAGAACATTCACTGTAGCTTTTCATTGCAGATATACCTACATGGCTGTCATCGTGTACAAACCCTTACTGTAAGATAACAGTAAACACTGTAGTGAAATAAAAATAGGATATGCACAATACATGTCTTATCAACACAGAGGTTTTGGTTTAAACTTCAAGTCTTGCAATGTCAGCAAGGAATCCATAACACAGGATTTGAACCTATAATTTTCTTAATTCATTCAAAACTATTGTGGGATATGTGATTCTCGTTGATGACTATATGAACTTGCTGACATGATACAATATAATGCAGATTTTATTTGCTGTCTCATCGTTACTGGATGAAATTGAAACCCAATCATTTAGATAAATAGGAGTGTGTTCCACAGACTTCATCAACAGAATCTTTTCAGTGAACATCTCACAGGTACTGTATGTTCTGTAACTACTAATCTGGATTTTAGGAGTGTTTGGAAGTCTGATTATAGTAAGGTTCTTTTGTTCAGAAATTACATTTTTGCCACATATTTTACATGGCATTTTGTTTAGCAACGTTATACAACAAGTTGTTCTCTTGACATTAATCAGATGTCCTTCCCATTTGTAGAATCAATCACCAAGTCACCATGAAGTCTTTCATCGCAGTTCTTCTGGCATGCATTGCTGGCATAGCACTCAGTGTCCCTGTAAGTACAAGTAGATTATTCTACAGTAGAACGTTTGTAAAGTCTAATGGAGTGTATGGATAATCACATTTGGTGTGCCTACTTCTTTTCCTAGGCCCGGCATTACAGAGGATTTGAGCGCTACGTGGTACCACAGACTCAAGTAAGTCACACTGGAACTAAGCTACACACAATAAAATGTGTGTAGCTAAAATAAAATACAGTAAAATTAAGTTACTTCATCTAATGCTAGGATTTAGACCTTACAATTGAAACTGCAAAAGAGAAAAACAAAACAAAAACAAAGGTAATATTCAAGCCTGCACTTCTTCATCACATTAACACAGTCATGTTGACCTTCATTTCACATTTAGCAAGCAGTACCTGGGAATCTAGCACAGTACGAGTTGGAATTTGTGAGTATCACATGACATTATTATAAATCAGATGACATTCTACAGAACCTCACATCTATCTTTCTTTCATCCTCCATTTCAGCTCCTTCCTTTCGGAGGCCAGCAGCAGCCTAACATCGTAAGTGTGTTGTTGATGAAAAGAGTTACAGTTAAAATTTGAAGAGTAAGTGATTGTATTAGTTTTTTATGTTTCTCCTCTTGTTTGACAGGGCTTCCCATCCCAAGGCTTCATCAGACAGGAAGTGCCTCATCTACCTGGAAGAGCTAGCTATGAGCTGGTAAGATACGCCCCTGACCTGGTAGAGAACCAATAAAATATACAGAGTAATTTGTAATCTACTATGGGGAGAGTTGTCATTGTTGGTGATGTGGGTTTTACTCGACAAATCTTTTCTCCATTCCCTCCCACAGATCTTTCCATTTGGTGGCAGACAGGCTATAGTTCCAATGGCCCCTGTGGCTCCAGAAGCTCATGTAAGTTAACTGACAATTACAGACTCTGCATGTGGATAAGGATAACTGAGTCTCGTGTGCTGAACCTTTCCTCTAGGAAAGATGAAAGACCCATTGTGTAAATTAGAAAATCTATGAATGTTTGATAGTATTGTTTTGGCTAATATGGAATGGGAGTTTTGGACCAAACGGATGGATTGGTTGGCTTTAAATTTTGACTGAAGGGAGGACTTTGACTAGGGCTGGTACACACACACACACACACACACACACACACACACATAAATGGGGTAGAAAGATGGCGCCTGCTGTCTATCTGTCTCTCTTTGAAGAGAGACCAAGTGAGAGAGCTTGTTGTCACTAAGGACGTGTTGTTACAGGCCCCGGCCCCTGCAGGAGAAGACGAGGACCAGGATGACTAGATCACAACAGTATTCTGTCTGCAAAGGTATGACACTGGATGTATCTATGTGATACCTACTTAAAGACCGGATTGGAACCTCCCCATTAATGTTTACTGTTTCTATCAGCATGCAAGGGAACCTTAAAGCTAGTTTCATTTTGATGAAAAACATGTTAACATTTGGTTTCTGTTGCAGGAAAATCCATGGAATACGGCTTCCAAGAGCCAAAAAGCCATTATATTAAATCTGTTTTTTTGCTTGCTTTTGCTTTTAGTTAGCTAGTTCTTTAAGTACTGTACTGTAACAACCCCCTGCTATACAAATCATGTACGAGATATGAGTAAGAGATTTGATATTTCCACTCAAGCAATGTTACTGTTACAGTCGGTTTTACCAAACTTCATCAACCATAACGCTACTGCATGAAATAAATGTTTACATCATCTACAAGACGGTCCGTGTCAATGATATTAAAACAAATGAAAAAGACAGCTGAAATGGTTGCTTGTAAACATTTTAATTGCCTTCATTACTAATAGGGGAACATTTAAATGCAGCACACAGCAGAAACCACTACTTACAATACAATACATAAGACACATTGTGTTCTACTGTGCAGTATATCAGTTCTCTATCCTTGTATGAAATCAGATTACTCCTACACAGAATAAATTATACAGCCTATCAAGGCAGCTGACTCTACATTATTACTCCATCCATAGACATTTTGCAAACAGATGAATGAGAAACAAACACATATCTAGATGACTCGTCTCTTTGTAGCGCTGCACTCTGGATCCTGCGAGTCACTACAAGAACAAATGAAAGAATGTGGTTGTTAGTTCCCAGGGGCTTTTGGGATGTTACTGTCATGTTACTTCTATTTGTATGTGAAGTGTACATTTAGTCATTTAGCAGACACTCTTATCCAGAGCGACTTACAGTAAGTAATTCGATTTGACTTACAATTCATTCCCATCCTACGGATGCATAGGCACCTGTATAGTGTCGAAAATGTTATTGTTAAATTGAGCAACATTTGTCATGTGACCTTTGATGAGATATGTTCTACAGCTATTCATTTGACCGTGTTGAAGAATGTGTTCATTTTTGCTGAGTGAGTTCTGTAACATCTGTATAGCATGCATAAATGTCAAGTATTTTTCCTTTGTAGATTGTCATATACAGGACATATGGACATAACATTGACCACAGGTACTGCAAGTACATTTGATCCTACCTGGCCTCTCCGTTGTGGCTGTTCCTGCTGGGCTGGCTGCAAAGGATCTTGGGCATGAGGAAGTCTGGCCTCATAGGGTGGCACCTGCAAACAGCAGAGTACACATGGGTCTGAGGACACTTTGAATCCCCTAAAAACGCTATCTTCCTTTCTCTGTTCCTTGGAAATTTCTGATCTGATAAAACTCCCCAGTTTAGTTATGTATGTCAAATGTTTTGTTTCATTTGTGACAAGACTGGGTGGTATGTTAGAGTACTGTAAGTTGTATTGTCATTTACAAATAAGATTATAGCAAAAACGGGTAAGACTTACTATGGGATCTTGCTGGGGCACGGTTTGGGGAGAGTTATCATAAGGGAACAGCTGTGGGATGTTAGGCATCTGAAGAAGATAAGGAGCTCATATTTAGATATTAAAATGTGAAGATATTGAAATTAGGTTATAAATATGTCTTGAATTCAAACACTCACCTGCTGTTGTGTGAAGTCAAAGGGGTAGTACTGAAAAATTAAAAGAAAAAATAATAATTATAATGTTAAACCTCGTTCCACATCATGCACCACATCATGATCAGTACCGCAGTAAGACATCACAGTGGTTGTTTAATTTTCACACACAGACACCCAGCCGAGCTGCAACCCACTTAACATCACACAACTGTAGCTGTCCGCTGTGACTGAACACATCTTCATCGGTGCCTGTGGTTTTAACTTCCCCTGTAATTGAAGAGGTTCACTCCATCTTACACCATATAATTCTGCGTTGAGAACAAGAAACACTTACAATTTCCACACTTTTTCGACCCGGTGCCTTAGGTACTGAGTACTTGAGAAAAGCCTGAGAAGGAAAGGATGGCAGACAGAGAAATACAGAAGATTAAAATCTTTAATAAAATAAAAAATAGAACCAACAGTTAACAGCTACACACCTGTCCATTCATTTGTCCACCTGTAGATCCAGGGAATCTGCCTGGAAACACCTGTTTGGAGAGAGCTTGATTCAATGACCAAGTTTGCATGCCAATCTCATTTGATGGTTCAGTGTAAGTAATCATTACATAGCCCAATTAACTTTTATGTTATTGGATGAGGGGTATCCTACAGCAATTCATATCTACAAACCTCTCATTTTAGAGGAATGATTGCCAGTCAACCTCATCTAGTCAAAGTTGAATCAACAGAATAGACAGGGCCCATGGAGTAGAGCTTATACTGTATGTGCATCATCTACATAAAATACAGTGTAAGAAAGATGACAGCGTACAATTTCCATGCTGATGGCCCCGTTCATGTCTGGCTGCATGGGCTGGCCTGCTGGAAAGACATCCGTCCCCTGCAGATTGAGAGAAGGGATGTTATCACAATTCAACTTTTAAAATAATATGAAAAACGCTACAGGATAAAGATTCATGTTGAGATGGACGGTCTAAAACGATTGAATCTGCTGTTGAATGTGAACACAGAATTAGACAACCTCCAGCAAGTGTACCTGTTGCCGTACCTGTGTGGGTGGGCCAGCCTGTCTGGGCCCAAAGTGAGGCATGAAGTGAAAGAAAGAGGGAAGCTGAAAAGACACAAGGTTTACAGTCAAACAAAAACAATTTTGTATTTGTGTTCATTCATCTCCGTGATGACTGATAGGTAGGTCGGCCGTGATACCCCAGCGTATGGTTCTGTTGATGGATATCTGGCCCCAAATATGAATTACATTGTTGATGTAACAGAACATATTAAGTTGATAACATGGTATACGTTGATGAGTTGAGAGGCTTTAATATTATTGTTAGTATATACTCATTTATAATGATGCTAGTAGTATTATTGATCTTGTCAAACTTACCGGGACAGCCGATATGGAGCTGGTCAGGCAGATACACAGGATGAGCAGCTTCATGGTCACAGGATTCACTACGACACAATCACAAGAAACCTAATCAACATCATGAATCAACATAAAAAATATCAGCAAAGATCATGTCACCAAACACAGTGCAGCTTCTTTTTTTTTTCAAAAATCTCTGAAGCATTTCAAATAAAGGCCTTGTTCTAAAAGCTAGGTTCTATTTTCAGTACATCACCTGCAGTACTATTGGTACAGGTTCTGAAGAAGACAGGTTCGGTAGGTCTATTCCTATGTCCACCGAAACATGGGCTTTTAAATAGTTCTGGCTGAATTCTCAGCCAATCGGTGTTGGCCTTACATTGGCACCACCCTGCGACTGAGTGTGGGTGTCTAGTCCTGAGCTTTAGTAAATGATCAGTGGTCAGGTAGGCTGTCTCAGTAATAGCAGTGCCCAGCTGATTATGTGTATCACAGGCTCATTTCAGCCTTACTCTGCATCATACTGGAGCACATATATAGAATTAAATTTCACCCAGAAGAAATCAGGAAGGCATACATAGAGGTGAGTGCCCTGGGGAAATGTTTCTCATGCTTTCTCATTCACGGCAGCTTTGCAGTCCATAAATGTGTTTCGTTACAGACTAGGTGGACTATGGTGAGAGCACTGTACAGACATAGACGCTTGTGGAAGAAAGTTATGTCCGTCTCCACAAGAACAATGCAACCATCAGTTTAGGTGCTGGGTTTATGAATATTAGACAACCAGCTGATTGGAGAGAGAATTTAACACCTCGGCATGAAAATGACCAGTTCAGACACAGAGATATTAGCAAAGTCTCTCTGAGGCTTAAAGGTACCTAAGCTGATGGTCACACCGTTATAGTGGAGAAGGACATACGTTTTTTCCACACAATCTCTATGTGTATATATATATGTATGTGTGTGTATTTTCTTATCTGTGTGCGTGGGTTTGTTGTCACAATATTACTCAAACACAAAGGGATAAGTTGATAAAAGTTTTATTACCGATCAGATCAATAACAAACTTGCCATACAAAAAACATTGGTTATACAATAGCTAATCCAGGTTTTAAGCACCATTTGACCATTTTAATTAGCTTTGGTTTAATATCTGCATTAACCGCATTACTTTATGGAAATAAAAGCAGCATTAGAAGGACACATTTCCAGTCTTGTTTCGATAGGGGGCGCAGTTGATCAATCACCAGTCATTTGTCATCTGAACAGCAGAAAAAGAAAAAAAAATTAATACAACAAAGAAGATTTCACTGACTGAGCCAGAAAGGTTTCAATGCCAGGTATGTGTGTGTGTGTGTGCCTGCGGGACTCACATCTTTATTCATCGTCTTCCTCATCATCATCAGACTTACGTCTGGGAGCCTGTAACGACACACGTCACAAATGAACCAATCAACACTTCTGTAAGGAGCAATGGTCCCATACCATACACTTTTACATAAAAGACTGGACTAACACTGTGCAGTGTTTCTGCATGAATATCATCAGCTGTATATTAGCTAGGAGACACCCTATGTTAGAGACTAGAAATGAGAGTCTTACTCGAGCAGCAGGGGCTGCAGGGGCAACAGGGGCTGCAGGGGCAACAGGGGCAACAGGGGCAGCCTGGGCGAAACCGAAGGGGTGGAACTAGAGGAGAGGAGAGGATGGGAGAAGAGAAGAGGGGAGGGCAGAGGAGAGGAGACACATTACATACAGGTGACCAAGGACACCAATAGTCTGTCCTTTACTGTACATGCACAGCACATCAGAACTTACGATCTCAATGCTCTCTCTACCAAGGGGCTGGGGGATCTCCTGCTTGATAAACCCACGAGTCTGTGGATGAAGACCACCCAGAGGACGCGTTCACACACAACCACAGAAACATCGCTTTCACTACCAACTTCAATTCAGCACATTTATGGATGTTGAAAAACTTTCGGCCCTAATTATTAAATGCACATTTTGTCGCACTGAAAGCTTTCTGTCGTGATGAGGGAAACTTTCTTATGGCTCTACGGTATGTTGCCATAGTTACTCACAGGTGCGCGGGCAGGCTGTTGGGCAGCATTGACAGGGAGGAGCTGTAAAATATAAATGATGGGTTACCATACCAGGTTTGAAAATGGCTTACAGTAAGTGAAGACAGTTGTATTCTAGCTAATGAAAGAGTTGTATTCTAGCCAATGAAAGAAGCCAGGAGGACTATAGACTTGCCACTTCCAGACTGGCAGGTCCTGCTCCAGCAGGAACAGCTTGGAGGGCCTGGGGATTGAGAACATTTTAAATTGTCTCTTTACATTGGCATATCATCACACACATCAATCAGATAGACTTAGTTGAAGTGTATCATTTCCTGTGAATTTCAGAGTATCAAATTGTTCTTTCTGTTTTGTTGGAGAAAGCTTAATAACAGATCCTTGTCATGGAGTAACTACTGTTTTGAGGTGAGAATATAAAATGTTTAGGTGTGCAATTTTAGGGAAATGAAAATATGTATTATCCCCACCATGACAGTCACTCTGCATTCTTTATACACTACATCCCAGTGTTAGTCCTCTCTTACCTGGGCAGGTGCATGGTGCATGTCAAACTCCATGAACATCATTTGCTGAAAGATGAAAAAAATAAATGTCAACCTCACACTGCCTGTTCCTATCAAACCAATGTCCATTAATGCAAACCGAATATTTCTGAATGATTCTTTATCGGGATTGAGAACTCACAGGGACGCAGATGGCAGTCCCAATGACAAAGGCCAGCAGAAGGAATGATTTCATTTTGAATGAATCTGCACAAAAATACAATTTTAGAAGGAGTACCATGACACACAACAGAGACATTATATATTTTAAATCTGTATCAAAGTTTACCAAATGTACCAAGCACACATTGTTTAAGATTGCAATTGACATAACTTTGAGAGTTCTCCTACATTACCTTTGGATGTGTAGAGGCACACGGTTATCGCAGGATGCTTGAGGAGGAGTGTGATGACAGTGGAAAGGTCCTCTCCTTTTTATTCTCTTCTGAAACAAAAGAACACTCTAAAACTGCTTGACAGGCCTTGGTTCCTTGCCAAGCTTTTACTTTGAATTGTGCAAAAATGTGCTTTGGCAGCTGAAATTTATCAATAGGGAAGATCTCCAAAGATAGAGATAAAGATTAATTATGGTCTGTCCCTCATCCTGTGTTTTATTAGATGGCTCCTAGAGGGAAGCAATGCTATCAGTTGTTGTAAACATGCACAAGATGTGACATGATATAAATGATTAGGGACAAGAGGAGAAAAACTGTTTTCACACGTGGATAGACCTCTAATGAGCATAAGGACCTAGCATAGTTTGGTAATTTTGAAATAGTGGTCTCCCTAACATTTTTGAGCAATGACCAACTGAAAGCCTTTCACATATAGCGACCTTAAATGTTTTTGACTCACTGAGCACTGACATATTCAAGAAATAAACCTACTATGTGAGACATTGCATTCCAAAACCATGGGGGGTTAATATGCAGTGCACATACCCTCCACCCTCATAATTTTGCATAGAGGTTCTTTTCAATGAAATTAACCTTGTTCTGAGAAACATATAATTAAAGGTTTTACACACCAGGAAAGGAATGTGTGGTTTTATTTTGTTATCTCCTTCTTCAATCATCTTCATCTGTACTTAATCTCAAAGTGCTCTACCTGGGGGGTGGGATTCATACATATCATGTCCTCAAGAGGATTGATTGGGCAGTACATCTTTTTCATATGCCATTGTGTTTTTCTTTTGTTAAGTTTTAAATGCTGTACATCATTCAGGCCACAGACATTCAAACAGATGCAAGAAAGAAGACATTTATCAGAAAGGTGTAATCTTGAAGAATTTCTTCTTTTGTATTTATTATAATTCCTAACATTTAATAATAACATAAGAAATACAACTTTCATCAAGCAAAACCTCTCTAATGTTACACAGTATACTCATTACAATTACTACAGTATCACTAAAACTCAACACATATTTTAACATCAAATTCCCTTATGTTTCCATACAAATCTACTTGTTCAGATGTTTTTCTTCAAGGATAGAGGTCTGTGTTGGTCTCCACGGCAAACTTCGCAGTGGGCGTGGTCTCAGGGAGGAGGTATACTTCAGATTCAATGAGCGGTGGAGAAATGCCTGAATATGTGGCGGTGGGCTCGACTGATTGATAGTTGGGCTCGACCACTGCTGGGAAGATGGCTGCTTCTAGACCAACTGGTACAGCCTGAGGGTCCGGCAGGGCTCCAGGGAGGGGAACCTCTCCAATGGTTACCCCAGGATAGGTGGCCTGTCTGGTGGGGAGGCCCCCATGTGAGGCTGCCATGGTGGGTATGAAGGCAGGAGAGGGTAAACTAAAGCTTTGCAGACCCGGGTTAACGGCCATGGTGCCTGTAGGCAGACTGGCTGGGGCCACCTGCCGGGCCTGAGATTTGGCCACGTTTGTCCCTTGTATATTGGGCATAAATAAACCTATCTGTCCCATTCTGTCTGCCATCTTTGAAATAAATAGAGAGTGAAGACAAGGCAGATAGAGGGTGAAAGAGAGAGAGAAAAGCAAGGGAAAGAAAACACAGATGGGTGTCAATGAGTGCATTGAGTTCAGTGAATTCCTTTTTTGCAATTACTAACAAGGCTTGATTAAGATCTTGGTTGCCTCACCTCAAGTTCCTCAGAGCTCAGTCCCCCAAACACAGGGTCCTAGGAGGTAAACGCAAGAATGAGTCATTCCACTGAGTGACATCGTTCAAACAAAATGAACTGCAAACATAGAATGTACAGTATCATGATATTGATCAAATAATATCAATAATATTATATTATTGTTTTACCCTTGGTTGTGGAATCCAGATAAATTGAGGAGTCTGTGGGTACAGAAAATATACCTTTCAACACCTCATCTTACAGATACTATCTAAAAGCATGACCTGCTTCTTGAACAAACAGGAGGAACCAAACGCAGCTGCAGGGTCAGGCCTGCTCTGGTACCTGCTGTGGCTGCTCCTCGGGCAGGGGATTCTGGGCTGGTGCTTCAGGTTGGGAGGGAGGCATGACTGTTTCTACTGGGCCGGTTGGAGCAGGGAAGTGTGGGTAGACGGGTGGCTGGAAAAACACTGGCATTCCATAGGGGGAGAACTGAAGACGAGCAAACAAGTCACATTAAATTCAAACAGTATATTCATTCATGTTTCTTAATTTACATTACTATTTATAATATACTATATCTATTTTTAAATTATTTATAATTTCTATGACTTTTCATGACTAATTTATAATAAATTATATTTTATATAAACTATTTCCTGCACTTGTAAGTGAAATCTACAGTAACAGAATTATAAATCTAAAATTATGTTTGTGTAGCTGTTCTAGACAAAAGATTGTTTAGAGACCATTCTGCTGAAATGAACTTGATGACACGTCAGGGAAAAAATCTATTACAGTATACAATATATTGTCAATAAATCTCTTTTCCCGGTTATAAATCAACAGTCTTCTTTGAATATTGCAGCCTCCTGGAGTCATAACTCAAGCTCTATCTGATCGAGTCAAAGGGTTCGTTTTGATGTCAGAGGTTTACCCAACAAATCAAAATCCTGGGAGGAGAAGACTGAAGGATAGATACAAGCAGTTTTGGTTTGATAAATAAGATAAATATTTTGACAGCGGAACTTCAGAAAAAAAAAATCCCTACAGTAGATGTGGCAAATGAACAAAGAATGCTTCAGGGCCAAACGTTTCAACTTAATTATGTTTGGTTTTGGATGAAAACCAACAGATATTTCACAAATTATTGCACTATCAAGAAACTGTACCTTTACAGTAACATGTACACAATCAGACCACACATACAGCTTTGTCTTACCATCTGATTCCCTTGCTGTGGTGAAAACGCAGGGAAGTATCCATAGGGCAAAACATACTGTAAAAGAATGAGTAAACACAATGCTATTTCTATAACGCTCAAACAATACTTTTTTTTTTTAAATCAAACACAATAACATCTTTCTCATGAATGACTAAGTCAAGCCTGTGTGTCTCACCTGAGGTTGCTGAGGCAGAGGTCCAGGCTGAGCAGGACTCTGAGTGTTGGGGTGGAAAGGCATCATCAGTTGTGGTCCCCAAGCGTGGGGCTGAAAGGGAAACAGGAACTGACCCCCACCCTGGGCATCCTGTTGCTGAGGTAGTATAGGCTGGGGTTGCTGCACACTGGGATGGATCTGAACCACTACTTGAGGCCCAGGTTTTGTGGCAGAGGTTTGCACAGATGGGTCTTTTTGGGCCGGTAGGTCTCCTCTTTGTTTAGGCTGTGAAAGAACTGGGCCTCCAGTGACCTGGGCCAGATGAACACGTGCATGGAAGAAACGTGGGGTTAGAGCTCCGCACTGAACTGAGTAAAAAAGTATAAACAATAGACAAAAAACAAGATGAACTGTCATTTCCAAGATATAAGTTGTGCGATAACATGTCTGTCTAAAATACAAACAGAAGATACTTACTGGTACTGCAGTTACAGTGGTGACAAGATATGCCAGTATTGCCAGTCTAATCATCTTAAAAACGGTGTTTTTGAATTTTCAAAGAAGAAAGGGGTAAAAACAAGTACTTATATGAGAGAAAAAGTGAGAGAATACACCAGAGATCTGGAACTTATGCACTGTCCATGGAACGAACCAACCAATCACGTCAGACCAACATAATTTCCTTTCTTGAAGTACCTGAAGTGGTCTATGAGCTAATGGCCACAGACAAAGCACTGATTTGATGTAATTGAGAGGTCTTCATTTAGTTTTAGTGCTGTAATGTCTGAAAAGGCACACAAGCAAACATACAAAAGCCACTGACAATAATTTTTCTTTACATCATAGTCTGAGGTCCATGCGTCATCCGTAATTAGAGTCAACCACAATGGCGTTAAAAGAATAAATTACACATAGATCAATAAAATCAGTAGAAGAATCTTGTGTTATGGTGAGGTAATAATCTTACCAAATCATAACTAACATTAGAAGTCCAGTATTTATAAATGCAGACATGGGCCGATGTGCTTCTAGGATTTGTAATCTAGGATTTGGGTGTTCTAGGATGTTAGGATTTGTAGTTCCAACTAATATACAGTTTTCAAGTGTCCCAGCTTGTATCTCCATCCATCAATAAGGAGTGGTGTGGTTGGAGTGCAGGCTTAGACACTTTACTGGCCTTGGTGACTGGGGTGCTTTCCTCACAGGCCTAGTATTACACCAGCAGCACCTAGGTATGTCATAATCTGAGCTAATCCTATAATTTATATCTGTGCCATTGGCTGTCTTCAGCACTCTCCCACACACTTCGAAAAAAAATAACCCAAAATCCATACACAAACACAATGAGACACACATGCAAACATCAAGATCATAAATGCTTCATGACTCATCCTGGGACACGCCTTCATGCCACCTTCTCAATTCAAATCTTGGATTCTAATTCTTCAACATGACCAGAACAACATTGTGTAAATAAGATAAAGACTAAACACAATCGGAAATAATATTAAAATAAGCAACGCAATTCTTAATCCAATGAATTTATCTTCTGATAAAACAGAAATAGAGCACAAATAATATAAAAAGCCAGTCAAAATGCAGATAGATCTATTTAATGTGGAAATAAATGGACATGTTGAGAAGAGCTTTGCTGCCCTGGTTCATTGTTAACAGAGGATAAGACATTGTACTGAAGACATTTAAAACAAGAGATGTTTAAGAAAAAGGATTCATTGACATGTGCAGGTACCACTGAGAAGGTCTAGCCATTGTCTCCTCGTTTGGGGGTGGTACCAGGGGGTGGGGTAGCGGGTCCTGGGGCTGGGGCCGGGGTCGGGACTGGGGCCGGAGCTGGGGCCGGGGCTGGGGCCGGGGCTGGGGCCGGGGCTGGGGCAGGGGCTGGGGCCGGTTGGGGCAGCAGCCAAGGATATAGAGGCCACAGAGGGAAGGGAAAGCGGGGATGCACCGGTATTGGGCGATACCAGCGGAATGTTGGGATTGGGTAGATGTTACGTCTCTACAACACAAGACAGATATGTTTAAAATATGTTGACATTAGTATTGCAAATAGTTGATAGACAAGTAAAGTTATATTTTAAATACATTTTCTTACCTCATCGCTGTCAGAGTAGCTTCTATGATAGTGACGACCACAGTTCTACAAAAAAGTATTGATACATTTATACTAAAGTCATTTGGTTTTACATTTTACATGCATCAGCCTACTTAATTTTTATTCAAGTAAAGCTTTCACTAAATATTGATTTATATACTTCATGAATAATGTTATTATACTACACTTACGGTTTCAGGGAAAATTCCAAAGATGAGAATGAACAGATAAACAAAGTTCATGATGTACTGAAAAAAAGATTACAAAATGATTTCATTAATACACAAAAATACAACATGTTTTTTCTGTAAATAGTTGATCAATAAAAAGGACAGTTTATAAATGGGAGCTCACTTACCTTGAGGACTTGAATCTGGCAGGTTCTTCAGGGAAATTCCATGTATGATTAAACAGGTAGTTACTCATCTGTGTTCACATCTAAACTTCCAACTCTCTTTTTCTCAGATGTCTCAAGCCAACCCTTGAATAATTAATAAACCAATTAGGATTAAAAAACAATTATTTCCTCACTAATATGACTCATTGTTACAGACATTTGAAATGTTGAGACAGAAAGACAAAGAAGCAGAGACTCATTCACACAACACACATGCCCACGCAAACACATGTACGCACATGCACGCACACGCACACACACACACACACACACACATCCTCAAAAAAACGTCCTTCAGCCACATACGACACGTACAAACTAAATTATAAGAATTAAGCATGCATATAAAATACAACTTAACATATCAAAGTAAAATATTTATAACTTATTAGATCTACCCCTTACCTGTGGCAAAAACAGCCAGCTCATTATTCAGCCTTTTCTCAAAGGTCTTGCAAAAAGAATGTGGAAATGTTTTGAATATTTCAGAGAAAAATGCAGTTAAAAATCAATGCATGTAGTCTAAGGAACCTAGCTAATTCTAGATTTGGCACCTGTTGCTTCAGCATGGGCTTCGAGGAGAACAACTTTCAAAACAACTGTGTTGTGTTTGTTACTGCACCAACTACACCCATGTTCTCATCATAAGGACTTAAAGACATGTTGAAATGGATCATTTTCCATACCGCTTTGAGTGTCCACCAGCAACCAACCTTGTTAACACGCCCTGTAAACAAACAGCTGTAACTACAGTAGGAGGGGTGATGAGGGTTCTGCCCCACTCGGTTCACTTCACTGATTATTGACGTTTTACTGAAGGCATCACATATAGTGAATCTCAACAGTTGATTCTTTTCATACGGGGTTCTGTTTCTCTTACTGACAAGTGTGGAAGAAATTGGGATTTCCTGTGAGCTTACATTAATCACTAATCAATAGAACTAGTCATTGGATACTAGTTAGTACGTTTATCATGTAAGCTTGCTATTAATAACAGTATATTGTGTCTATGTGTCAGGTTAATAGATGTTCGGGGTCAGGAGAAAGTACTGGCTAAACGGTCCTTGTCATGACTACAAGGAGAGCTCCAACTATGAACTCTCTAGTGTGAGAGTTGTCATGTGTTGGGAGCAGTGAATCTTTTTCTCTGAGACTGTTGTAACGTCATTCCTGCCTGACTGTCACAATCTATGTTTACATTCTTGTGCCCTAGAAAAGATGGTCCTCCGGCTTTCGGAGCGGAGAGAGACCTGGTTGAGACCTAAGCTTGGTGTTGTGTTGTCATTTATGGTCAGAAGACTGGTTTTCTCTCCCAATCTGCAGATTGATAAATACGTATTAAAATCCAGAACTCAACTGAACTTAGTCACTCCGTTTATGAAGAGACGGACAAAACACTTTCTTCATCACAAGTACACTACTTGCCACACACATAAACACACACTACCACACACACAATACTTTCTGTACTTGTTGTTACCCACACAAAGCATGTATCAGACCAAGAAGGTCCTATCAAACAATGAAGTCATGAAGCCATATGTGCTATTTCCAATTGTCTTTATTGCATATTGTGTAAACCAACATCATCCCAGCAGACAGGTTATTGCATAGATCAGTCAGAAAAGACATTGTTGACTCCTGTCTGTGATTAATGCTCTAGCGTCCTGGAGCTGGGGCAGGAGCTGGAGCAGGGGCAGGAGCTGGAGCTGGGGCAGGAGCTGGAGCTGGGGCAGGAGCTGGGGCAGGGGCAGGAGCTGGGGCAGGAGCTGGGGCAGGGGGAGGAACCAGACCAAGTCTCTGGAGGAACAAGAAGTAGTTGTAGTACTGGAGGAAATTTGGCGTGCCATTTGGCCTGCCATTCTGCCTGCCATTCCTGTCCTGTAAAGGAAAAAAGGAAAAAAGAAAAGGCTGTCAACAACATGCAGACACTTTCTGTGATCTCAGATGAAAACTTTCAACAATTTTGGAGATTCCTGCTATGGCATCATATATTGATAAAGATACTCTGCTAAAGATATTCAGATAATGACATGGTGTTCTTGGTTTTTATGCACTCAGACTAGAGTTAGACTCACTTCTTCGCTTGAAGATGAAGAACGCTTCTCGATGACATGGTCAGGTTCAGCCTAAAAAAGACACGCTTTAGTCATTTGTAGAGAAGTACAGATCCCAATGACATGTGTACGTTGGCCTCAGCCGACTGCCTGACTCTTACCAACGCTGAAGTGAGAAGCATCAAGCATCCAAGAACAACTGCAAGCTTCATTCCAAACATCTGCATCTAAAACACCAAATAGGAAAAATGAACAATCATAATCATCTTTAATCCACAGTCATTTGTAAGTGTTTCATTTGACCAGGAACAGAAATCCTGAACCTAAACACTCTTCTGTTTTTACCTTGGTGTGTCTCAGGGTCTCTGTGAGTATCTTGAATAAAAGTCTTCTTGTTGTCTCTTGTGTATGAGCTGATGGAAAGAACAACCAGCAAGCACAATATATACAACCTTTCAGCCAATCACTGCTCTCGTTAATTAAGCTTACCGAATGTGTTGTAAGGAAGGGTGTTGTACTGTTTGTTGTCTGGGTTGGACATGCTAGATTGGCATTGCAAAACAGGCATGCTCATTAGTTTTGGATACCATAATCCCACAACATGGGCGATATATGGGTTTTGTCTCCATAAACGGTACAGTGTTTTGGATATGTGTGCTAGATAACATTTCTTCACAATGTGACAGGTCACCCATCTAAGATTTTCCTCATTATTTACCTTAAAAATGTTATAAATACTATCTATCCAAATAAGAATTAAGAGATGTTATGCTTGCTGAGGTGGGGTAGTTTGAGCTATTGAGGACTAGGGATGTGCATGACCATATTTAGTCAAATATTACCGTCTCTGCTCTTATTGTTGGGATCTCAGCATGAATCACTTCCTCAAGTGTTCATCAGGCTTTGAAGTCCGCTTAGATTTTGACAGAGGCTGGGATGTAGAAAACTGGTTTCTCTTTGTGTGTTCAGGCAGAAGTGAGTAACTAGCCAGGCTTGCACATAACTACACTGCATTCACCAGTTAACATTTTCTGCTAAAGTCGTCAGTTCACCTTGTGGATTCACACTCACAGCTCCAACTAACTGTTTCAATTCACACAAACTAAGAGACTAGTGATACCCACCACCTATATTCACGTACCGACAATTTTGTTCTTACAATGTTATACATTTTGACAAGTAACACACACATAAACCCACAGTAGTTTCACAATTAATGGGGTACCAGCAGGCCCAGCACAGATAAATCATCTAACACTGACCCAACTTCCGGTTCCTGTGCCTGTACCAAGTGTTTGTCTGAAAACAATAATTAAATCATTAGCAAGATACACTTCTACACAGCTATCAACGAAAAGTCTAAGTATTTTATTCATCAAATACAGAGTGGTAGTTTTATCTGGACAAATAAATGCTTGAGATGAAGCCGCATTTAGTAACGCAGTTGGTGCAAACATAATTCACATTATGGATGTCTAAATGGCTAGTGCAGAGTAGCCTAATTGTCTGGAGGTAGAAGCTGTCTGTGTTTGGAAGTACATGCACTGATGCTTATAAACCATCTGTCAGACGTTAATTGGAAAGGTTTGTGGACTGGCTGCAGTGATTGTGTGGGTTTTCCTCTGACATTGCAGGTGGTAGGTGTCCAATTGGATGGGAAGCCCATAGCCAACGATGTCCTCGGCAGTTCTCACCACTCTTTGCAGAGCCTTACTTTTGACTTTGACATATTATAGTCAATGAAAACAGGCCAACCTTGTCAGCTTAACAGAACACACCTAATAAACAAATCAAGAACACCTAGTGACTGACTCCAGCTGACTCCAGTATCTACGTGAGAACCCTCTACTGAAGCAATGCCAGGAACTATAACTGTCCACACAGGGTTTCATGTTGGCCTCCAGCAATTCAGAAAAATAGACTCCCAACTCTCAGAAGCACTGACAACACAGCAAAACAAAACTCCAGAAAGTTTTTTTAAAATTGTTTGATTTATTGAAGACTAATTCAAGAGCATTAATATACATCCGGGATTTTTAAAAGTCAAAGACTTTGCTGCACCGTCTTCTGGTGAAGTCCATCTTACTTCCCTGGGGCAGGGGCAGGGGCTGGGGCAGGGGCAGGGGCAGGGGCAGGGGCAGGGGCAGGGGCTGGGGCAGGGGCTGGGGCTGGGGCAGGGGCTGGGGCTGGGGCAGCCGCAGGAGTGGCCAGACTGGCCAGCAGGAAGGGTAGGAGAGTCAGGAGGGCATTGTTGTTGTTCTGAGTGGGCTGAGGCTGGGCGTACGGGTAGAATGGGAACTGAGGCTGGAACTGGTAGGGATTGAACCCTCCAAAACCTCGATACATCTGAAACACATACAGAGAAAGAGGGAGGGAGAGAGAGAGAGAGAGAGAGAGAGAGAGAGAGAGAGAGAGAGAGAGAGAGAGAGAGAGAGAGAGAGAGAAGTAAAGCGCAGGCGTATATGACTTGTATTGTATGTGTATGTAACATTAATGATGAGGGTTCTTGATAAACACTAACCTCATAACTATCACTTGAAGAGCGTTCCTCTCTATCATGGACCTCCTTGGATACCTTCAAAAAGAAGCAATTCAACAATTATACAAATACAATTATTTAAACAGGTCGAGCCTTTCACATGTCACAACCTGTGTCTGTCGCATCAACTGTTTTAACACAGAGCTTACCGGAAGGGAGGAACACAGTCCAATGGAGCACATAACCAGGAACAACAGTTTCATGACTCTCTTGAATCCTTTTAAAGAACAGAAAGAAATTACAGCCTTTTTTGCTGACAATGACACTAAACTGACACTGGTACCCTTGATGTCGCCTCATGTATAATATACATACCTGTTGAAGAGAAGATGCAAAAATTTGTAATTGTATTGGAGCTAGCAAAATGTGGTAGTGACTTCTGAAGCTCCAGAATGGGCTTTATAAAGACCGCCACCATACACAATCAACCAATCAGCTCTCAAAACTGTTATGGTCATTTGTCCCCCCCCAAAAACAAGGTAAAAAAAATTATGTTATGACATTGAGTTTTAAATGGTTTATTTCCAAAACCTGTAAATCTACAGTCCTCCCACAAAGCCTTGTGTCTCATCAGATGTTAAGAAACCTGTAGATCTAGTCAAGCCATTTTGAAAGGGTCAGTGATTCATACATACATCTTGCATTTTGAAAAGACTTGTGTTCTTACATGGGCTACTAAGCAGACTGTATTCAAGCACAACATTCCATGCTTATAGTATTAGCTTTAAGTTGTGCCATTAATTTGTTCTCCTTTCTCATAAGATTTTCTAAAACGGTGTCAGTCTTTTCAGTGAGAAAACGGAACAATATTCAGTATTTAGAATTTACTACATTTTTATTTATTCTGTTCCCAAATTGACTTTGCCAGGAATTCAATATGATGATACACAATTCATATTCAATGTCAGGATCATGGACTGAGACAATCAAATCAACCAAACACTTCCTTATTGACCCACAGGGGCAGGTGTTGAGGCTGGGGCTGGAGTTGAGGCTGGGGCTGGGGCAGGTGTAGAGGCTCGGGCTGGGGCAGGTGTTGAGGCTGGGGCAGGAGTTGAGGCTGGGGCTGGGGCAGATGTTGAGGCTGGGGCAGGAGTTAAGGCTGGGGCAGGTGGGGCAGGTGGTATGAGGAAGCTAAGGATCAGTTGAAGAAACTGATCTTTTGTCAGCTGAGGCGGCAAATTGAAACCAGCCTGTATAAATAAAAATAGTGTTTAATTCTGATCATTAGGAGTTGGGTTCACTTGAGCATAACTATAGTGCCTAATTAAGGCAAGCAAACCTCATCAGAGTTGGAGTTGGAGTGAGAATCAGAGTCAGAGCGAGCCACTCGTTGGTGCTTCACCTCCGCCTGGAAAAACAGACAAGGCTGTCAACTCACGAAATGCAAAAGACGTAGAGAAGTAGAACAAAATGTCCTTGACATTGTCAAACTCACAGGCAGAGTCAGTGCCAGCCCCAGAAGACATGACAGAATAACTGCAGTCTTCATCATTGTACTGGAGGTAAGTCCTATAGAGAACACAGAAACTGTTAAACCATACTCCACATTTTAGGTTGACCATATTAGATTAGTACTGTGAACAATCCTAAACAGACACACATAGAAATGCAAGTACATATATGGTAAATTACCTTTAAATCTCACAAATCTAGACAGATGTTCAGGTTTAAAGATGAGAGAAAACAATGGATGTAGATCCATCTTGTGGGTTCTTTTAAAGAGCCTCACCGATGTCACACCAGATAAAAAGGTTGTGAAAACAAAGCCCCATATTCTGAAATAGGAGAGGAGTGGTAATCCAGGATTAAAATGGATGTCAGTTTCATTGTGGTTTGGGACTGGGCAGTTTATTCTAATCATGTTAATCTGGTTGTTTTGGAAACACAAACCCACTTAATCTGATAATCAAGTGCAAAGAAAAATGATTGTTTCCTTCATTCTGTTATTCCAGTTCTGTCTCTTATTGAATCATGTTTTCAGACAAGATACAGATTGTGTAAGGTCATCCACATGCCTTTGTGTTTGAAAATGTAAAAAGATTATGACATCTACAAAAAGTAAATTTTGTAGATGTCATTTGTATCTTTCTTTCCTCTGTCACATACCTTTGTGGCAAAGCCAATCCCGAAGTCTGGACTAGCGACTGAATTCTGAGCTCAAGGTCAATTGAATCCTATCCTCTGGAATCACTATGTGAAATTGTAGACATTATTGCACACATACATCCCACAGGAGTAATCCAAAACGATAGGGATTTCACAACACTCGCTTTCAAATAAAAGTGTCCACACACAACCGGGAGTACAGAGACATTGTCAGGGCACAGGTAGGAGCAGCACAGTGACACTACAGGTTAATCTGGAGTGATGGTCAACCTTTTTGTTGTGGCTTTATTCTTCTCAGCAGTAGCCGCACAAGTGAGTACACATTCTACATATTCCCAAACTGGAAAAAAAATTATTGTTGGATTAATTTAGGTGCTTGATGATGTAAAACATTTGTGATTGTATTAATCTTCCTTAGCCTGATCCATGGAAGATGTGGCAACGAGGAAGTCCTCCATCATCCCCCTTTGGTGGGCCTCCTGAAAACACTAACATGCCGCCGAAGAGGGTACGTTTTAGATGATCGTAAATTAGGAATTTAAAACATTAGACAGAAATTATTATGATCCATTCATTCATCAATTATGCTTGATTTAAAATAAATGTCACTGGAACAAGTGTTCTGTACAGCCCAATGACAGAGGAGGAGCTCGACCACAATTTGGGGGTCAACCAATGAGTGGAGGGAAAGAAAGCCAAGAACCAATGGGCGGAGGACCTTTATGGCCATGGTGGGATGTGAGGAAACCTGGCAATCCAACATGGGTAAGAAGATTTCCCTCACCGTGGCCATGACGAAATATTTGCAATAACATATTCCCGATTTTAACTGACGTCACTGATGTCATGTAGCCTAAAGAGACACCCCCCTGGCTCCCAGAGAGGCCCACAGCAGGACCAGGGAATGGAGCCGCCCAGCCTCCCAGCAGCCCACAGCCTGGAGGACCCCCTTTAATCCCTGAAAGGGGGGACAGACTGGTAGGTGACAACTACTCACTACCAACCTAAGTTCATTATAGTCTAGATAGTCTTTTAACATCTATAACTGTACAGTAGAGAGGGTCATATGGAATAGATATACTATCTTTAAATCTCGTTTGGGACCTAGAAAGATGATTGGGGTCCATGGTGGGAGCAGGGAACTATGGGAGATCTTGCGTCACCACCCAACCTTCCACCTCTGTTTGTAAGTACAGCAACACAAACAACCTTTCCTAACACACACACACACTTCATTGAGTTAATATGCAATAATACATCATCTATGCAGGGACCTGGTTTTGGGTACAAGCCTGAGGGCGCGGGGGCCTACCCTGGCCAGGAGCCCCAGCGTGGGCCGCGAGGCCGACCTGAGAAGCCCGGAGGGCCCAGAGGAGGAGCACGACGGCCAAACACACGGGACCGAAACAGAAGGGTAAGACACAGCAACAATGCTCCTTGACTACAGACTAGACTGATAGAAAAGACGTCCGATAAATGAAATGTGGATTGTGTTTGTGGGCAGCCTGGACCGATGCCTCCATTCCCTGGAGCTGGCAACATCCTTATTGGAGGGAAGCCCCTGATCCCTGAGATTGTGGTAGGCTGCTCAGACACTCACGCAGTCCCGTTCTGTACATTGTAAAATTAAAAGGAGTGAGTGTGGATGTACGTCTCTTTATGAGGTTTTTCTTTGTTCAGGGCAATAGGGAGTTCTTCCCTTTCCTGAAGGTAAAGTACAATGTTTGCCATTTTTCCCACATCAGACACAGCTTACTGAAATGTGATATCTTAATTTTGTCAGGTTGGATTGACAGTCATTTTTTGTTTCTTGTTTCATCAGGCGGATAATGTGACTTTCCAGGTAAGAGCAACGTTTTAAGTTCCTTTAAGTTTGTTCCTGTAAATTGTCTGTATGCTAAATTAATCAATAACTCAAACAAGACATTTTTAAATTCAACTTTTCTATTACAATCATTATTTTCACAGAATGTGTCTGACCTTCCCCTGAAAGAGGTTAGTGATGAATTGCCTCCTGGTTACGACTAGTTTGTTCATATCTAAATCAAACAGTTCATGGACGTGTAAATAATTCCCTTTTTTTAGGGGGAAAATCTTTTCCTGCTGCCAGTGGTAAGCATTTGATACATATAGTAAAGATGTCTGCATCACAGGGGCTCGTGGGGACTGTTGCATTCAGTAGAAAGACCCACATTAAAGGTGTGGCAAAGACACTTTCTTTGACTTTTCGAACACATCTTGTCTTTGCCTATCAGGACACAACAAGACCACCTCCACCAATGGTATGAGTCAGTCTTCTTACAGTAAACAGACTCTTTGTATGGCTTTGACGCTCTTCATCAGTGGCAATGAAAGATAACATAACAGTAATGAAGCATAAGGAATCAAACTAATATTGGAACCATAATGTGTCTTAATATGTCTCACAGGTTGATCCCAACGCACCTCAGAGGCAATTGGTATGATCATAAGTTTCTCTTACTGGGAAATAGATTTCTCTTTTGAGGATAATTAATGTATGTTTATATTTTTTCTCTGGTGATAGTTTGGAAATCCTTCCTATAATCTTCAGGTAACTCATTATAATTTTTGTCATGATTTGTTTCATGATGTTAGGATATATTGCTGGTTGAATCACTAAGAATTTATCTTCATATTTTGTTTCAGCCCTATCTGAAGCTCATCTACAATCCCACTGCAACGGTAATGAATTGAAAACTTCGGAATACATGTTAATTAATTAATTAGTAAGTAAGTAATTCAACTGTAATGAACGCTTTTTTTTGGTCTTTTAAAGCGTAAAATTTCTTTTGAATATGGATTAACAATGCTGGTGAGTAACTTCAGTCAAATAAAAAAAATACATGCCATAATTTGTCATAAATATACTTGGTGACACGTGTTTATTTCATGGTAAAAATCTGTTTCTTTTGCATGGCTCTTTGTCTGAAGCTTCCATTTGGTAAGTGTTGGTTGATATTCTTATTCTAAGAACACTAAATTGAACGTGATGTTAATAATCTCTGGTTCCCTAACAGGCTAAGACTAGGACATGAGCCAAAAGAAACCCAGAATGGAAGATGTGGCTATCATTCTGAAGACCATCGTTCATCACTTGAATTTGTTATCTAATAGGTTATATATCGAACTATCATACTTTCAAACTACAAACTCAAGTTGAAGCCTTTAGGCTTTTGGTTTGATCTCTTTTTCTATCTTTGTTGTGTAGCAATCTTTTTATACTTCATCATATATTACCTGCATATCATATTGTAAATTCATATAAGTAATGATGAAGTAAAACATTTTAACTTTCTTTCATTAAAATGGAATTCATGCAAACTAATACTATTTATTGCAATTCAAGAGGTTTGACACAAGCATGCAAGTTGCATGAGTGGTTTTATTTGACAATGCATTATACTGTTGCTCAAAATTGTTTTGATCATTTATATCAATGACAGTGATGCGAAGATTATGCTGGAAATGAAAAGCAAAAACAAAGATCAAGTTATCAGTTGAAATATGTCCATTAACATGATACTAGGACAAACCTAGATTGAGGATATCATATATTGATCCTCGGTAAAAACATGTTACGGCGTCAGTTTACCTTGATGGCTCTTGGTGCCCACTGTGGTCTAGGGCTCAAATATGAAGGGGAAGTTGGGCCGGCCCTGTAAACATATTCAGAACAAACAATCAAGGTACTACATTGGAACAATGATGCAACTTTTAAGCACTGTGCAACATTATGATAAGTATTTTATTTTTGGGTTAAAGGTCAGGGGTCAGGGGTCACACCTCATCAATGCCGGGGTCGGCTGTGTCTCCACGGTGATCAGGGGGCAGGGGGGAGGACTCCGTCGGTCTGTCCTTGGGCCATGTCTAATGACGACAACACAAACTCAACATCGTCCCAGAAACCTCTCTCTCTATTTAGAAGCTGTTAGAATGTTTTATGATGGTATCCTCACCCTTTCTCCTTGCCCCGGTGGTTTGATTGCTTGCTGTCGTCATGAGAAAAAGACAAGACAAGAAAAATGACAAACTACCTCAATTAGCTCTAAACTGTCCATGATCCGAGTACCACAGATTGAGGTGCATGGAAAATTACTTTTAGACATGACAGAGACAGGAAATGCTCAAGTCAATGAAACTTCATCCTTACCTGCAGGGGGAGCTGTGGGTTCTGGGTGGTCTTCTCCGGGTTCTGCTGGCCCTGACCATTGTTGATGGTTGGTTGCATGACCGATGGGGAGTTCCTCATCTGAGGGTAACCATAGGGTGTGTATTGGTAGTAGGGGTAGCCCTGTGGAGAGCTGAGAGTTAGATTGCCATCTGAATGGAGAATTAAAATTCATTAAGTATGGACTGAACACTAAATATGTTAGAGGTACCAAAATTGTACATGGTTAGTATTGGACTTTTGCTCATTACTACATTATTCAAGATGTGTTGGTTCTGTCAGTGTTGTATACAGCGCGCTCTGGACCTCAGGAAACTAGCTGATGCTACATCACCACCAAACAGGGATCCTGATGAAGATGGAGGTAGAGTAGGATTCTACCTACCTGGACTCTGGGTGGCTGAGGGTAGGCGAAGGATGGGTAGTACTGGGGAACCATCTGCTGAACACAAGGAAAGAGAGATTAAACTGAAACATATATTTGAAATGGCATGATACCTCATTAATATTGAAGGTTAGCAGGTAGCAAAGCTAACACAACCTTATCTTCAACACCTGAGTGTAAAAGTGAAAAGTCTTTGATGTTGCAGACCTGTTGTGTGTTGTGTGTCTGGTGGGGGCTGTTTGGGTCCTGGGGAGTCCCGGGCTGCGGCTCCTGCTGGGCGTTTGGGAATATTTGGGGAGTAAGCTGGTTCCCCTGGGCAGGGAACAACATCTGGGGGCCCATCGGCCCGAAGGGGCCTGTCAGCTGGGGATTAAAGTTCACCAACTGGGGGGTGCGAGCCAACTCTGCCTGCTGCTGGAGCACGTACTGGGGCAGGAAGGGAGAGGCCTGTGGAAGTGGGGGTGAAGGTCAGGGGAGTTTCAGGTGAGAGATACCCAAGTCAAATGCATTCATAACATGTTAGTCTTCATGTCAAATAGATAAGTAGCAGTGTGTCAGTGACACTGACTGCTATTGATCTAGTTTATTTTGAAGCATTTTTTGCATTATGATTGAAATACAAAAAAGGTCCTCTCAGTACTTGTACTTGTGCTTGACCAAAGCCCAGGTTGGTCAGTGTTAGCCCGTTCAGCCGCAAAATCTGAAAACCAGAAAAGCTTGAAACATGACTGACCCAGTATCGATGTGGGAATCAGAAGAATTGTTTTTGCAGTGAATTTGTAATCTGAATATGTACTATACCTCATTGCTGTTACTCCCAAGAATTCCAATTTGCACCTTTAAAAGCAAAAATGTTTACACACGTTTTTCTTTAGCATTTACATTTACCTGTCTCCAATGTGAAGTAAACATGGCAGACAAAGTGTCTTTGCAGACATATTATGGAATCACTTACTGGAATGGAAAAAGTCAAAGAAAAAAGGCAGACCAACACAGCAGCCAACTGAAACGTCATGGTCCTGAAGTAGAAAGCAGAGTTGTTTCAAGGCCTTTCAATACAAAAACATGAAACATTTTTGTCAATATCAACTTTTTCCTGTTTGAAATGTTCACTTTACCTTTTTCAAGTGTTTTCCAGTCTTTCAACGTTCCTCCTTTCATTGCATCTCTCTCCTTTTATACCCTCCCTGCATCAACAAGCTGAGCCATGGAGACCCAGACACACACGGCCACCATGACGCAGGAGCACTTAAAGACAACCACATTAGACTCAGACAGTCACGGTGCAGAAATACTGTGTCATTATGGACATGGTGTCATCCCTGATCTCAAGACTGGACATTGTCTAATAAAGTGTCATGTCTTGAAAAATGTTGAAGGATCAATGAATAATCAACAAGTTTAACATTAGAAATACGGTTTTGCTGTTGTTGGCTGTAGGTTTTTTGAGATGATAATAATAATAACAGTAATTTTAAATTGTTTGCGTTTGGTTTATAAATATGTGCAAAAAAACATAATAATTGTTGGTGAAAAGTTATGTTACATATTACATTAATATTGTCAAATAAACAAGTGAAAAACTGTAACAATGAGTAGTAGTCTACATCTGTAGTTTTATTGTCCAGGTACATTCTGAAGCATTTAGCAAAATGCTCTTACTTCATTACACCACTGGAGGGGGATAAATGACCAGATTAAATGTCCGTTTCAATCTGAGATTGGGGCTCTCACAAGCCGTTACAGTACAAAAATGACATTACAACAAATTGAATAAGGCTGGTAATCATTTATTGAATTATCAAGAAACCATAAGAACATTGGGAGTCAGGTGGCTGAGCGGTGAGGGAATCGGGCTAGTAATCCGAAGGTTGCCAGTTCGATTCCCGGTCATGCAAACTGACGTTGTGTCCTTGGGCAAGGCACTTCACCCTGCTTGCCTCGGGGGAATGTCCCTGTACTTACTGTAAGTCGCTCTGGATAAGAGCGTCTGCTAAATGACTAAATGTAAATGTAAATGTAACATTGTCAAACTGCACTGTAGGCACTAATTTAATAATCAGACACAACAGTTGTAAAGCCAGATCAGAAAACAGATATAATAATGACTGTAAAAACTGTGAAACAATATTCTATCCCTACAAACTGTGTAAGACCTGCACCATTAACAAAGACATGTTGTTAGTCTTAGTATATGATTCCTCAGGTTGTCTGTCAAGTTTAAACGTGATCGTGGTCTTTACAGACAGCTGAGGTGGCTGCTCTCTCAGCAGCAGCTGAAGTGGGAGCCTGGGTCTGGGTCTGGGAAGCAGGGAGAGATAGTTGAAGGTCCAATATGATATTTATATCTGATACATTACATTTCATTCATCGGTTGGTTAAATGTGATTGTTACCTGGGAATCAGGATTGGTCTCAGAGGCCTGAGTCTTTCTCATGAGGAAACGCTGAAATGTGACAATAGCGATTATTAGTGTCATTTTCACACAAATACACACACAGACACAATACTGTGTGAGCAAGCAAACCCAGTCACACACACAGCTGGTAGGTACCTTGAATCTTTTGACAGGGTCAGACTGTGGAGGACCTTGTTGCTGCATGCCATTCCCAGCATTTCCTGGTCCTCCCTAGTCAGCAAACAGAGACATGTACAATGTCAATTTCATCACAATAAATACTTTACTGCCAGTAATTATGTGGATTTGTACAAAGTCTGTGCTGATATTTCTAATGACATTAGTAATTTTTTACATGAGGCACTGAGTACTAGTTTTACAATACTAACAGATATTAGTATTGTAAAATGGACTGTACCATGACTTGCTGTTGTGGGGGCATCATTCCTGCCATCTGAGGGAAGCCTGGGTAAGGCAGCTACCAGAAGCAAAGAGACACATGACAACGTCAAATCTCTGGGATATTTTCCCCCAATTACAACACTAACAGTAACGCCACCAAAATATACCAAAAATTCAAAATATATATTCTGAATTGAAAGACAGTAACAAAGGGATTTTTTAATTTGTACCCCGTTTGCTGGCATGCCTGGATACTGGTATTGCCCAGGGAACTGCTGAGGCTGCAGACCAGCATTGGGGAGACCGAAGGGTCCAGCAGGGAAGGCTTGGGGTTGCAGGAACCCGAACCCAGGGACCATCTGGATGGAGAGAGGAGGGTGGGAAGAAACAGGTGGATCATTGACACTTCTCTCTAGTTTGAAGAAGAAGAATACCTGCTTCTGCAGTCTCAAAATCCAAGCTAAAATAAGGTAGCCAGATTGACTAAATTCATCAAGAACAAAGTTTAATGTGAACCTGGACGAGAGAACCTCTGGAAGGGGTGAGAACTGGGACTGACCTGGCCAAACTGGGGCTGCCCAAGAAAGCCAGCCCCTCCAAGGAGAGCAGGGTTCACCCCCCCTACCACCAGCCCAGGGTTCACCCCTGTCAGAACCCCTCCATTAACACCAGCCAGAAGACGTAGTTTCTGAACGGTAGAGAGAATCAAAGTCAGGGATCCTGTTTTCTTGTTTTAAGCATTAAGATAAACAATATTCCATTATGTTTCTTACCTTGCCTTCGTTGACCTAATGAGGGGATGAAGAGGAGACAAAAAGTAATTTACGATGTGCAACTTGTTTGTTTTACCTTGATGTCTGACCATCTACTGTTTCAGGTCGACTCACCTGGAAGAAGGCAGCGATGAAGACAGCCAGGAGAGTAAGCTTCATTTTGGTCACGGCTGAAAAATAAAACAAGTATTTACGAACACACAGAATGGGCAAAGGAACTACAAAGGGACAATAGATCATACACCTTACAGTTTTAGATTATAAATGACCCTGCCGAATGTGATTAATTGATGAACATAGACCTTTGATGTATATATCGGTTCTTCTCAAGATGTCTGCTTTGCCAGGTTTTCCGTCGCCCAGTGATACGAACACTGAGCATACTGCTGCTTTTTATTGGCGTTAGACCTCACACAGTGGCCAATTAGAAATTAGTAAACAGTCATAATTACTCATATTTGTCACCTGCAAGTCAGAATTACAAAAGTGACCATGTTGTTACCATTTGACAAAAGCGTTTAAACACTCAATAATGTTCAAAAGCTTGTGGTTTCGCCTTGAATGACTTCAACACTGCAATGGAGAAATTTGCCATTGTTCCGGACATGCTGAAAGACAACAGCCGGACAGTGACCAGTCAAAAACAGATGTTCTGAGTCAGGTGAAAAGACAGCTGTCTTAGTAGATTGTGAAACCTCTTAAGGTAAAGTGGTAACCTGTTGTGGTATAAGGAAAAATGAGACACTAACAGGGACTTTGAGGGGACAGCCACAGACAAGCAGACTATGAGGGACTGGATGGGGTCCTCCAGATAATCTGAGTTTCACTGTAATAGAACTCAAAAGATTCATAAGTAATAGACTGGTCTTGTAAAAAAAAAATCTTAAAAAATCCCATTGAACTCCTAGCAGAGGTTCCCCTCCCTTCAATACTGTTGCTGCGTTTGGGGTGTGTCAGGGCTGTCAGCTGCCTGAGTGCTACAACATCCTGCAGCTGGTGGGTTGCAGCCACATGCTCATGAGATGGGGAGTGTTTTGGTAGCCTGTTTCAGGATTGCATATAGTGTACAGTATGTGGGGACAAGGCAGAGAGAGAGACAGGGACTTTGAGTGGACAGCCACAGACAAGAAGACCATGAGGGAAAGAGAAAGACAGAGAGAGATAGAGGGAGAGAGACAGAGACCGACAGAGATCAAAACAGAGATGGAGACAGAGAGAAACAGAGAGAGCTAAGGTTGTTTTCATCTTTATTGGATAGTTACACCACACTGGACATGTAGCACAACCTATTTACGCATAATGATGATAAACAAAAACTAAAAAAAATAACTAATTGGTTACAAATTAAGCACTGAAGCCCCCTCCCCATTCATTAGGCACAGAACACCCCTCTCCATCTACAAAGCAATAACATTCCATCTTTCCAACCAGCTTACAATAGAAAACTCAATGCGTAACCTTGCCATGACCAGCCCCAGCAACACTGCCTATGCATCAAGTAGCCATATTCCCGAGAGCTACTCTTCCGTGTCTTTCATATTGCCAACTTTGCTGCCAAAGTAAATAATTCTGGAGCCATGGTCTCCTCCTCTCCTGTGCTGTGTACCTGGGTCCTCCAATAGATACAATTAAAACTCCCCCCATAGACCATGTGATGGCCCCATGAATTATTCTCAACTGTAAATTGGCTTCATGCTCCTCTACAGGAGGCTTATACAGGGTGCACCAACATCCCATCAGAGACGGGTTAGGTGCCGAAACTATTGACCACTATTGACCATAGAGAGACAGAGACACAGAGAGACAGTGACACAGAGAGACAGAGGGAGGGAGGGAGGGAGGGAGGGAGGGAGGGAGGGAGGGAGGGAGGGAGGGAGGGAGGGAGGGAGGGAGGGAGGGAGGGAGGGAGGGAGGGAGGGAGGGAGGGAGGGAGGGAGGGAGGGAGGGAGGGAGGGAGGGAGGGGTGGTTGTACAGCAGACTTTTTCCACCGGATGTTATCTGGGCCATGACTCTGCTCTAGTGTGGTCGGATGCATATTGTGCAATGCAACGATTAGATTGTGTGGGGTTGGTGTGTTCCAGGTAACCAGCACCTGTGGTAGTCTGGGGGTTTACCTTGATTATAGACTGTCATGCAGCCTGTTTAATTGTACACTGTGACTTCAGATTGATTCATTATGGTTTTGTAACATCAGCAAAGATGAATATGATGTTTTTGAGACTTTTCCCATGACATACCATCACTGTGTGTGCAGCTGGGTGTGAATGTGAGACAGACACAACAAAGATAGAAAGAGGAGATGACTTTCTTCACTCCCAGCATCACCAAGGATAACGTCTCAACTTATATTCAAGCATATAAAAGTGCTAACAAAGTAAGCACAAAATCGTTTTCATCGATTCCTCTTTAATCATTTATTTAAATCCATTGACATTACAGAAAAATGATTTAATCAAAATAGGTTACCAACACAGATATGGTCCAATCAGTTAAACAAAGAACCACATCAGTAATGATAAATGTAGATGTTTCAAGAGGTCTGCTTGACTTCCATCGTAGTACCTGTCCCTGAAGACTCTTCCACCTCACCTCCAACTAGCCACCTCTGTCAACACACAGAAGCAGGAAACACACCATCAGTGCCATTATCATTGGTACACGTTGCTCCCCAGTGTCTTGTTAGTAACATAACTTGCTTGTTAGACTTACATCACGGAATGACGGTTTATTTAGGGTTTTTTCAAGCGACCTCAGAGGAAGGAGACTGAGTGATGCACTGGTGTTTGGGGTTACCTTGACTTTGGCAGCTCCCCTGGGCGCTGCTCCTGGCTGCTGCATGTTCCCCCCTCCCACCGGGATCATCTGGAGAGGGGAGAGATGAGTGATAAGGGCTCCATAACAGTATGGCATGTCTGTTCAGTTCCCAGACAAGGCCCCTATTTAAATCGGAATGTTGGGTGACCTTAAATGACATCTTAAAGTCTGCGATATGTATCAATCCGTTCAGGTGAGGATACCTGTACTTGAGCAGGGATGAACACTGGAGCCTGGGGACCTCCCATGGCATTGGGCTGGGGCAGTATGGCATACAGTGGTACTGCCTGCCAACACAGGTTCATTCAACCCACATGATACTTTTTAAATTGCTGTTCATGCAATAAGGTTTGCTTACAATTTTTTTTATCATTATGATCCTATATTATTTTTACATTTTCAATGGTTCCCAGTTTGGTATGTATGTAATGCTGGGCCGATAAAACACACTGACCCCATTGGGTAGCTGAGGCAGCTGTCCCTGTAGCTGTGGCACCCCATTGGCTGCTCCAGCCTGCCCTACGGGAAGTGCTCCAAACTGCCGGAATGGTCCAATGGAGACCAACTGAGGTACAGCAGCCTGACCAATAGGAGCACCCGGCTGTTGAATCAAGAATGACCCACCAACTGGGATGACCTATGTAAAAAAAATATATATGCATCACGGAAGAAGCACGCCATGTGTTTATGTGTGATGTTGACTTCATCAGTATGTAAGGTACCCAATAGTGCATGTTGAGTATACAAGGTCCCTAACAGTACAAACCTGGGCTAGAAAGGGTTGCCCGTTCATCATGACACCATTCATAGCCCCCTGGTTGGCAACATTACCCATCACTCCTCCTTTCACCCCTCCGCCAGCCTTCCCATTGCCGCCACCAGCCTGTAGAACGTTCCAGAAACAGTAAACGGTACACATAAAGACAGGAAGCCACTGTACATCTCCTGAGAAGAATCGTACATATTGAAAAGGTAGCAGCAGTGTGCGTACCTTTGCCTCTGCGCTGCCCGACCCCGCTCCTCCAGCGTCCACCTGAAACACCAGGAGAAGAAACATGAGAGGCATCCCAATGGATCTACAGTGTTGTAGGACATGTCTTTCATTCTTACCAGTAGTGCAAAGATTGGAAACATGACCCAAAGAAAGCATAACATGATGTTCTCTTCTACAAAGAGATGTAAACAAGGCAAGCAATACAAAGCAAGACTTATCAAAGTTTGATCTTATTCTGTTGATGAAGTGTGTTTGAGTGATGAAGTGGAGACAATGTGCTTTTAAAGAGGACTCCCTCCATCTGTCCAACTGTTCACAGTCCAATCAGAGTCAAGCTCCAAAGCTGATCTCAACATGTTAGTCATTCTCACCCTCTTGACCATGTAAAAGACCAAAGCTCACAATTAGGATGTATTTCTGGAGGATGTGTGGATCATGACCTAGTTGGGTTAACCCCAGCTTTAGAGTCTGATGTCCTCAACGCTCATGCTTTCATTATCTACAGAGCGGGAAGGTCATTTTTACTGTCATGTGTGGTGTTCATTGTGAGAGGTACATTTAGGGAATGAGAAATGTGTCGAGGTCAAAAAAAGATTTTATTAGAATTGTTAAAGAAGACAACAGAAAGAAGTGAAACACAATTAACATGTACAGCATTCAACACTCAGTACTTCTTTTCATGGAAATAAATAACTTCTTCAAACTCAATTTTGTTTTGTTTCATAGAGAAATGTCATGCTTGTATGTGGCTTATGACCAACAGTATTTTAATATATTCCAAAATATATATATGTATTTTTAAGATTCAGCACAACAGTAAAACTGGTAAGACATTGATGACACAGTATATAATATGGTTTTCTCAGTCAGCTATGAAGGAGAGATTGTAAACTTTGTCCCTTTAGGAATGCGATCAAAACACTATTATTATTCAAGGTTAAAATATAATTTCCTTCTTATCAGCTAACACACAGAAATTCTACCGGATGCATCTACATATCACAGAATATAAACACATGTAAAGACCCAAATGGTCTGCCTTTGTCTGTTTTAAGGCACAGTCAAAGTAACACAAAATATCATCTTCCATTTACCAGGAAGAATGGCCAAGACACAGAGATGATAATTTCTGTTTTGTTCTAGTTATCTATACTTGTTCAGGGCACACCGTGACTGACTCAGCCAACCTCTCCTGTTCAGGTAATGGTGTGTTGTCTCTGCTTGCTCTGTCATAAAGACAGTTGATTAGGTACAGAGAAGAAGCTCAGAAAAGCAGGTTGACGTCCATATCCTCTGTTGGGCCAAAAATAGGACAATATGTCAATTAAGGTCTCTGACCATACAGCCTGGTCTAACACTAACCCCAGAGGGCCAACAACACAACCTCACCACACATCAGCCAAAGTAGAAACCAAAATGGCATCCAAACTGAACGGTTAGAGAAAGCACTTCCTCACCGTTCTTGATGCCAAAGCAGTGAGCCCACTCCCTGAAGGACACCTGCTTGTCCTTGTCGACGTCACACTCCTGGAAGAACAGGGAGGTGCAGTGCTCCATGGGAACGAGGGGGACCCTGAGAGGGGCCAGCTCCGTGTGGGACAGGAGCCTGGGAGGGTTGACATAGAGGGGAAGGATGAGGGTGCACCAGGTTGACATAGGGGGGAAGGATGAGGGCACCAGAAGGGGGAAGGAAGGGGAGATAAGCGGAAGGGGGAGGGGGGATGCATGTATGGGTCTGAATGCTCACCTGGAGTTTCTAATGATCATATTACATAAAGCTTACATATGAAATATATACAAGTCAGCAATGGGAATCAATGCTGAATTTTTGTCCCAGTGTGATGGATAACTGACCTGAGTATTATATCCATGCTTGGTTTCATAAACTGTACATTCTTGTTTCATGAACATTAACTGCTTGTTAGTTTCTATCAACCATTCGATACCTTCCTGATGTCTGAATACCTGTCTGCTGGGTGCTGGTCCATTTGGGCAAACTGCCAGTGGACAGGGTATATGTACATGTTGTAGTTCTTCTCAAAGTCTTGAGCAAGCAGCTCTATGGGATGGTCTCCGGCGTGGAGACGTCTCTCGCTCTCAAAGATCTTCCTCACCTGAGGGGTTTTGGGATATGGTCATTTTATGAATGATTCTTTTCATATTTAGATCAACTTTAGGGATCTTAGAAGGTTTACAGTCAAACAGTTATCCATCAAGTGTTTCATTCTTACTCTGAAGCGCTGTTTAGAAGTGAGGAACCCAGGAGTCTTGCTGTCGTGTTCGTAGAGTTGCAACAGTACGTTCTTCAGCCAGTCCCTCATACGCAGAGGAAACTGGACCAACTCTGAGCTCAGACATGGGGCTATGACTGAGAGACAGAGGAAGAGAGGGGGGGATTTACAGAGAGATAAACACAGTGATGATGGGAAAAGAAGTGGTAGAAAATACAGTGTGAATTTGTTTCAGTTCAACCCATTTTCTGTCGCTACTTCTAGGAGACTGGCAGATGATTGGCATGGTGGTTGGGACGGTGGCCATCTTACGTTTGCAGGGCCCGGTGTAGTCCAAGTGGAGCCTATGGCCCCTCCTGGTTCCCTCCAGGTTGCACTTAGTAGCAAACAGGTCGCATGAGGTATCATAAGTGGTGTTATCAGATCCACAAACCTACAACAAATGTATACATTGCATTAAAAAGCAATTGGTATTGTAGCTAAATACTACACTCCAAATTTTTTCTTCCATGGTTTCCTTCCAACCTTCCATCCACAACTTGTGGAGCCCTCCAAAGACATTGCACTCACATGGTCAACGTCCGACTTGCTGTGAGGACAGGCGGAGGGCTGCTGGCACACACAAGTGGGCTTGTTGTCCTCGCCCAGCTTGCAAGTCTTCCCACGCTTGCAGTGGAAGGTATCACAGGGGTCTGAGGGGAACACAAACAGAACAGGAATGTAGGTTCTCCTCAGACCCAGAAGATACATATATGTATGTACCGTACAGTAAATAACCTGATTTTGATAGAACCCAAACCTATCAGCAAAGCTATTTCACGCTACTGTGTTAACTATCATGTCCATCCATAATGTTTAGTTGTTGTTGCATGTATTCATCATGGCCCTCCCTGTCCTGGCTGGATGCCGTAGGGACTAGGGAACACAAGCACTACATCCACAGTACACCAGAGCCCTACATTCCAGAGCTGCAGTAGTTTGTACAGAGCCTGAATTCAACATGATCTCTCTCATTGACTCCTTAAGCTGGACACAGTTGTGTTTTGGTAGTGACCGTGAAAATGAATGACACTATTATTCTGGGAGGGTTAGTAAAACGGGCCAGTCAGCATATTTATATATTTATTTATTGAGTGTATGTGTTCATGTGTGTGTGTGTGTGTGTATGTGAGAGAGAGAGAGAGAGAGAGAGAGAGAGAGAGAGAGAGCTAATGTGTCTGCTTGAGCATGAGTGTGTGTGAGAGAGAGAGAGAGAGAGAGAGAGAGAGAGAGAGAGAGAGAGAGAGAGAGAGAGAGAGAGAGAGAGAGCTAATGTGTCTGCTTGAGCATGAGTGTGTGTGAGAGAGAGATTTAACCGCTGAATTGACACTTACCAGAGGATGCTTCTCCTCTGTGAATGCTGGTCCATAGAGAGGGCCTGGTCCTGGGGTAGAGATCCACCCTGGCCCTGACTTGGACTGGGTTCATGCCCACTGAAGCCTTTGAACAACACACCATAGAGGGAGACACATTAAATAACCATGAAAAAGAAGGGCATAGCACACTGTATAGCCATGATGAAGAACAGCTAAGTGCATTAATGTGGATTTTCAGTTTTATATTGCTTGGTCACAGTTAAATTGGCCATTCAAATTTCAATTAATTTAAATGTTAATGAATTGTATTTGTGAATGGGCCTTGTCACACTATGACAGTTACTGTTAACACTAATGCCCTGCATACTGTATGTATTTACCCATTTCCCAGCCCTCTTCCTCTGTGGCTTGTTGACAGCATTGTCAGCGGGCAAGCTGTGCTCCACCTGTCCTTCGGACTTCTGGGAGTCCTGGCTGGTCTGTCCTGCTTGGGCCTCATCCCTCTGAGCGTCCTGGCTGGCCTCATCCCTCTGAGCGTCCTGGCTGGCCTCATCCCTCTGAGCGTCCTGGCTGGCCTCATCCCTCTGAGCGTCCTGGCTGGCCTCATCCCTCTGAGCGTCCTGGCTGGCCTCATCCCTCTGAGCAGGGTGCTTCCTCACCCTCAGATTCTTCTTCATCTTCCTTATCTTTCCTTTGGTGTGGCTGATGCTCTCCTTTTCCTTGTCCTCCTCCCTACTCCCATCCAGCTCCACGCTATTCTTAGAATCCTGGTCAACTTCTGGGCTGTCCTCTTCCTGAGTGGAGCTATTCTCCTGGGGTACAGCCTGGGAATCTTTGCCCGGGTTTTTGTTTTCCTCTGGGAGTTTTTCTTCGTCACTCACCTCCTCGTCCTCCAACGCTTCCGTGTTTTGAACATCTTGTTGTGACTCGTAGTCGTCGATTGTAGTGGGGATTTCTTCCTCAGTGGCAGTCTCTTCCTCCTTTTGCTCCGACGCCTTCACTTCATCCAATGTTTTCTCTTCCAAGAGGAGCCGAGTGTGATCAGCGAGGGGTTTCCCTTCAGGGGTCTGAGTCTCCAGGGGCATTGTGTAGTCCATGTCATTGGGGATATCAGACTCTGTGCTGCTACCTATTTCCTTCACATCAGCCCCTTGCTCTCCCTCTCCATCCACAGCCAAGGACTCCTCCTCCTCCTTTTGCTTATCAGCAGCTTCCTCCTCTTCACTATCCTCCTCCTCTTCCTCACTATCCTCCTCCTGCACATTCTTGTCAGTCTCTTCCTCTTCCTCCCCCTTTACCTCTACCTCTTTCACACTGACCCCTTCTTCATCCTCCCCTTCCTTCTCCACCTCTCCCTCCACCTCCACCTCTCCCTCCACCTCCACCTCTCCCTCCACCTCTTCCTCTTGCTTGGCAGTGACCTCCTCCACAGTCCCGGCAGATTCTATCTCTACCTTTCCTTCCTCTTCCCCCACGTCCTCTGCCGCCACCTCCTCCCTGGCCTCCTTCTGCAGGAGATCCACCAGCTCCTCTTGGCTCAGAAGGACTGGGGTGCTTCTCTTGCTTTCCTCGTCCCCTTCCTCCCTCTCCTCCTCCTCCTCCTTGTCAGCGTTAGCGTTGTCCTGGGAGCTCAGCTCCTCGTCCTCCAGTTCTAGACTGCTGGCCTTTATGTTGGTGGGAAGGACCTGGCCCTTGTTGGCCCCTTCAGAGACAGCATCCTGAGTGACCAGGTTGTAAAGTATGAGTGTTACTGTAAACGCAATGGGATTCCAAGACAACTTGGTGCTAGATGAAGGAGTCACTTTACAATGTCTACTTTCATGACAAAGGGGTCCTATCCTAACGGAAAGGACTGTGGGAATTCCCTAACCCTAACACAACCTGAATGCTCCATACTGTACCTTTTCAGTCGTTGTGTGTGAGGACTTGACTGAAGCTTGGTGTTTTTCATGAGGTTTGCCTTTGACCTTGAGGACAGTGAAGGATTGGATGTAAATGGTGTTGCATGTTGAAACACTGAGTTTACTGAGAAAGAAGGTGCTACTCACAGACACTGCAAATGCTGAGGCCAACAAGCAGACGAACAGCAAACTGGTCCCCATACCTACAACAGGAGAAATTATGTCGGTCCAATTAGATTTAACTGCAATTCAGGGAATCCTAAAGTATGGATATTGTCACTGAGCATTGCATGATTCTTGCAACAGAAGACCGGAGCCACAGAAATGAATGATAAACAGATATCATTCAAATCTTGGGTCCAAGTGAAGTGACGATCCAGTACAAGGACGTCTCAGCCCCTCAGCAGCCTGACTGTTCTTACGCAAACAACATGCGGGGGGCGTCCTTTCCCCCCCGTGTGTCTGTATGCTGCCAAGACAGCCGTGATGACACAGAGGCCTCCCAGGTCCGTTGCCACGGAGATGGGCAGCGTGATGCGCCCCCTCTCACAGTGGTTGAGTTGGGGGAGCGGGTGAGGGGGTGAGGGGGTGAGGGGGTGAGGGCTAAAGCAAACACCACAACCCACCAGACTGGAAAAAGAACCGACAAAGTCCACAAACTTTTTTTGTCTCTCAGGGGGAGCTACAATGCAGGCATTACTGGATCAACCCTGGGAGACAATAAACCCATGAAGCCCCAAGCCTCCAGAAAAGGGAGTGGGGGTTCTTAAAGCAGTCCTGTCAAATATAATACATCACTGACAAGTTATTGAGACTGCGTAATGTTCAAATATTGTGCAATGTTAGAAATACTTCAATTAGTGAGTTCTAAAGAAGCCATCATTCTCATGTCAATAAAGAATAATAATGAGAAAATCCAATTGTGCATGATTTGGTATGCATTGTAAAACAAGACAATTTTTCATTACTTAAACAAACACATTCTGCGGTATGTTGATATTAATACTTAACTTCCAAAACACAATTGTACAATCATTGTAAAATTATTAATGCCCAGTTTTATAATATGTTGCTATAAATCAAAAAGTCCTATTGTGATAACAGTAATTTATACTCTTACTAAAGACCTTCATAAAAAAGACATACTACAATAACTAAGATATTACCTTGGTTTGGCTTTGAGAAGAGGGTAAAGAATTGTTCAAACACACACTGACACAAACCAGCGCTGGACCAGGGGAGAGGTTTGCTCTCACCCAAGACAGCCACACATACAAAGGTCCTAGGGTCTCTGTACAATGTGCCATCTAGGGATGGGAAATTGGGAGAGAGAGAGAGAGAGAGAGAGAGAGAGAGAGAGAGAGAGAGAGAGAGAGAGAGAGAGAGAGAGAGAGAGAGAGAGAGAGAGAGAGAGAGAGAGAGAGAGAGAGAGAGAGAGAGAGAGAGAGAGAGAAAGAAGGAGACAGAGCGAGAGAGACAAAGAGACAAAGAGACAGAGAGATAACCAGAAAGAGAATGTTATTGTATAATTGTATTAGTAGTAATGAAAAAGATCTAGCGTGGTGTATAAAACAGCAACTTGATAAAGTTAGGTTATGCTAGTCTAAGAACCAATGGACAAATTATCAAGTATCCCTCTATGGTTTTTGATGGCCTTTTTAAGAAATTGTATGGCATAACAAACTCACAGTAGGATACATCATTATAGTTAGAGTAAAATGTAAGCTTATCACAGATGTCCAGAATAAAAAATAACTCGGGAATTGTAAACTGTTGCAGTGACATATTTGCACCACTAAGTGGCCTCTATCTACAGTATCTCATAGAAACAGATATTTAACTCACAAAGTTGTTACCAAATGTTGTAGTGAAATACTTTCACCACTAGATGACCCCCTATCTCCAGTTTACCACAGGTTGCTTGTCATATCTATGTTAGATGAGCGTAAACACTGTATACTGTCTCTACCAAACACACACACACACACGCACACACACACACACAGAATCAAGAAGCAACCCATCTCCCAAAATAGCTTAGAGCTCATTCGAAGCATTGTAAACATGCACACAGTTTTAACACACTTCCAAACATCCTCCTATTAGTTTCAATCTTACGTAGTACCGTCATACTTTGTAGATGACACTTGTTAGAGGATAGGCTTTCAAACAATCAAGCTTCAAAACAATGTTTCTAGTTTTTTTTTACACAACGTTCGAAACATTTGCATTAACTCCTACATTACAGAGTCCTAAATCACAATCAGTTTGAGTTATCTGCTTCAACCACCAACACTGTTACACCCCACATAGAAGACATTGAAACTTCAGTATTCGTTAGAGGGAGAAAACACATTGCTCAATGACAACAATGCTGTGTACTGAGTCTGCTCCTCTCCTCCTCCTCTCCTCCTCGTTCCTGACCAGACCCATACCATGACTGGGGGGATCAGTGGTTTCCCATGCAGCACCAGTGTGGTGCGGAGCTGCTCTAATTACACGTTGTGTTGGCATAGCTGAAATAACTGACTTAGAGTGAGGTCAAAACACGGAATTCCAAAGAATGATTGTCCAAATATGGATATCCAGGAAACTATTGATGTGGATTTCTAGGAGAGGATATGTTGGTGGTCATACAGGCAGGTAACTCAGGCAACATATGATAAGTGAGCTGTTATGTTCTTAATCTATTAAAATGACTTAATCACATTTTGTATTAATACAAATTAAGTATTCAAAATGTTGTTTCAATGACACTGAATATGACAACACTCCTGTTGAGTCCTAAAAACCTTTACAAAGAAACATACATGGGAACCCATTACTCTACATTACTGCTGAATAAGTTCAAATAATTCCTGCAGAAATGTTGGACAGTGGTATAATTTAATTTAGAATAGGATGGTGTAGCACAATTAGAGTATCTCAGCATGAGTTAGTTTATCTGATGAAGGCCCAGGGGTTTGTAAAGCGGAACTCCTTGACAGGATGTAGCCGTGTTCTTATTTGACCCTCCCTTCTTCCTGGTGTGGGTGAACATGTTTTTTAAAGGCACCACAGACCCTATAGTTAAGACTCCTAAATTACATTTAACTTTTGACAGGGAGGGGGAGGATGGAGAGGAGGAGGGATTGTTTGGATGGATGGATCCGTATGTGTGTGTGTGTGTGTGTGTGTGTGTGTGTGTGTGTATGAGAGAGAGAGGAGGGCTGTGTCTGTGCTAGCTTGTGTGAATAAGTGTGTTTGCAACTGTGTGTGTGTGTGTGTATTTGTGTACATACTTGCTTTTGTCCATGTTTGTTTGGGTATGTTGTGTGTGTAGGTGTGTGCAATCCAGTGTACAAGTGTGTGTAAATGTCTTGTGCATGTGTGCGTGTGTGCACAAGCCTGTTTGCATTTATGCATGTGTCTTGTGTGTGTGTGTGTGTGTGTGTGTGTGTGTGTGTGTGTGTGTGTGTGTGTGTGTGTGTGTGTCCAGGCTCTCCAACAAGCCCACCTTCCCTGTTGACTGGCGATGCAGCTTGGCGGAGCTTTGTCGCCTGGGAGGAAATGATGCAACAATGTTAATTGGTGTTCCTGCTTCGTTATATAGCTCTGCCTGCTTCCACAGTCACCACATCCACTAATGTGATTGTCTCAGCATCCAGTCTCCACACTTCTGAGATAAAGCGTAGCACTGCAGCCTACCTCTGTACGCCACATAGGAACCATTGGCTGAGCAGTCTACTGCATCTGGTTACAGCAGAGCGGAAGGTAAAAGACCAAATAACTTGTACAAAGTTGCATGTTTGTCTGACATCTGAGAATGGGATATGGAATGTGTTACTTTCTGTGATGAGGTCATAATTAAGTGCATGTTTATCACATGCAGACTGTTTGCTGTGGAGGAGGTGTTGGTGGTGGTGGTGGTGGGGTGGTGGGGAGTTTGGTCTGAAATGCATTTTCTGATCAAGTTTATGATCATTGTATTTACTACTAAGTCATGTTTTACACATTGTAAAATGTGTAAAACTTAAATCAAATCTGTGTTTATCATAGAATGAAGATTACCACAGTAATACTCTGTCTGGTGGGAGCAGTTTCTGCCAACCCAGTAAGTAACATTCCTAGGTTGAAGAGAAAAAGCAACAAATTAATTGTCAAATGTACATAAGATTTGTATGCTTTCTATTTCTGTTCTCACACCCTGTCTGTCTCCAACTTAAAATTGTCTTTCAACAGATTTTGCACAGAGTAGACATGGAGCCATGTGTGTCTGAATCAAATGCGGTGAGTACTATCACAACATGCAATCAGAATCCATTGCACTTGGTTGTGGCATTGGGTGTAGGCTCTTGAAATCTCCACACAGACACACGTCTCCTGAGTGCAATCAACCTGTCTGCCTCCGTCTCTTACACATCCCCATTTCAGCAAGAAAAGCTGACAATTGCAGTAATTTATACCTGTGCCAAACCTCAGGTTTAGTAAACGTTTGAGGTTAGCCTTCTCTGCATTGTGTACATCCATGTATCAGACTGTGTAGGTGATGTTAGCTTGTTGGGGCCACAATAGGGCATGTTTAAATTCCAAATGAACATGATGATTGTTGACGTTGGCGGGCGGAGTTGTCATTAAAATGAACTGTTCTTTCTGGCTGGGTTTTTTTTTGTCTTTCAGACCCAAAGTTTGTCTGGCTCACAATCGTCAGATCAAAGTGACACTTCAGAACTTCAGGTGGGTGTGAAGTGTTTTGAGGGTAAAGTATTCTTGTTTGTTGTTTCATGGTTATTAGGGTCTGCGATTTTAATGGATCTCTGTTGCTACTCTTGTGTTGCAGAGCTCTGAGGAAAACACATCAGAAGATACATCTGAAAACCAGGTTAGAAACGTCTACTTTGATAAAGCCAAGACACCTTCCAGAACCCAGCAGATGTGTTCATGTTGAGGTCCTCTGCATTGTTATCACGTAGGTCACAGCTGGGTTTCTCTTTTCAGACTTCAGAATCCGAGTCAGAGTCAGAATCATTGGAATCCAATTCTGATGATGAGGTGGGTGTGGATGCATCAGTAGACACAATTACATAGACAAATTATGTTGACAAAACAACCAAAACAAGCTCTGGTCTTGTTGCATATTTTGTTTTCTTAAATTACGTTACTAGTCCCTCAGTGGTGGTGTTACAGTAAAAGCAGCTGTTTGTCTGTTTCCCACCAACAGAGTTCTGAAAAGAGTCAGAGCCAATCACTCCAAGACACAGTAAGATAATAAGATAAAGATAAAGTGTTAAGAAATAAAATGCATTGTTGGTAGTTCATCTTATCATGACCACATAATATAATGTGTAACTATGATGTAACATCAGGGTCATCATTTGATGTATTAGTCATTGCCCATTAAAGAAAGATTAGTGTTCTTATGTCAGGAATATTGTGAAAGGTCTTTTCTTTCTGTAAATGTCGGTGCAGAACACGTCACATGAGATGGGTGTAACCAGTGACAACAGCCTGGGCAGTGAGGAGAACATTCGCAAGGTGAGACAAGACTATTGATATTATGACATAACAGACCTGTGCTTACAAGCTTGCCATCATGAGACACGTAGGTGTCATTTATAAATGAATGTGATTTATGCCCATATATCTAGGAGCTTTAACCGTTGTTTTGTTGTGAAGTCATGTTTTTTATAACAGTTTAGTTTATTGAATAATCTTGTCCATGTCCAGAGTTGGATCCGGATGTTTGCAAATGTCATCCAAGTCCTGAGCCCCAAGGTCAACGGCAGTGTCAAGGTCAAAGGTCAACCAGATCATCAGAATGTTGAGGAGGGAGAACAACTGCACACCTCCATTCACACAACCACTGCCATGACAGTCAACCGGAAGGGCACCACAGTACCAAGCAATGGAGACATCTTTTTGGTGGAAAGTATTTCCCAACCGTTAGATGGTCAAATTGCGACCATTCCCAGAGAGGACCATGATGACAGAGAAGGTTGTGATATCAGCAATGTGCCAGAGGCTAACACTGACTCCAGTGAGAGCAGTGAGACCTCTGAGGCCAGTGACAGCAGTGACACCAGCGAGAGCACAGAAAGTGAGACCAGCGACAGCGCAGACACACAGCAGATGGAAACCAGGGACTGCCGGGGAGGTGTCGATAGCACTGCCTGCGACAGTGACGAGTATGTCTTCCAGGACATAGGTGATGACGCTCATTACCCAGTGGAACACCTAATGATGCCAGAAGAGGTGCATGAATTGCATCTACGGAGATAATGAACACCTTGATGAACGTCTCTCAATCCTACACTGCATTACACATAGAGATATTAAGCTTTTTCATGTTGTATTGTGCTTCAGTACCTCAATTGATGGTCAGCTTTAATTATGACTTCAAACTAATGTTATAGATAGCAGGTGGTCAGTTCATAGGCATCTGCAAAGTTTGAAATTAAATGTAGCCCTATTTGTCTGTATTTTTCTGTAAATGGCTTTGTACTGTAATACGTTTTTACGATAAATTTCTTGAATTCGGGATAACGTTTCAAGTGTAGCTCTATCAAGTGTTGACAATTGATATTCTCTAAATGCTCGTACTCAGTCTCATCGGCCGGTTAGCTCAGTTGGTTAGAGCGTGGTGCTAATAACGCCAAGGTCGCGGGTTCGATACCCGTACTGGCCATAAATTTTATGCACATTTTATGATATAGTTTCGTTTTAGGAATGGTCTTTTATGTTAAATGTGTTAGTTGCTGGAGAACGGCATTTAACGAGGGGTGGGCATTCAAGCACTTTCTTCTCATTTTTACAACTTGCATCACATTTCAGTTTACAGCTTCCGTTGATATTTCAGTTGAAGTCTGGGTCAAATATTCTGATGCAATTGCATGGTGTGTGAATTTAAGCACGTTATGCAGCTTGACTAACATGGATCAGAGTCCAGAAGCCCAGGCTTGAATACGCATGTGCACAAACTATCGACAGGCTCTTCAGCTACTTAATCTAAATAATGTGTACATTTTCATAAATGACAATCATAATACAAGTGTCTTAGAAATTACATTTCTACGCTGAACAGAGTGGTTCATTTACCCAACCTAGTAGGCATAGCTACAAGCAAAGTAAAGTACAAGAAAAGTCCGCCTATTGAAATGGGGAACTCCCCACAAGGAAATCCCCTGTACAGTCGGAATATTACCATTTCGAAATTGAGATGCGCCACATCTCTTAGCTTGTTGACCTCCTTGTTTAATTTAGAAAGTATTTGGCTTTATTAGCGAAGAACTCTCGAAGCACGAAAATTGGACAACAAATTATGGAATATTGATAACATTCGCTACCCTCTCTCCTTTTAGTTTAATCTTCGGAAATACTCGCTTGCCATGGATAGTGTAAATGTGGACAATGATTCGTTGAAAGCAAAAATCCGGAGTTGTAATACTTTGAACACATTTTATCACGAAACGCGACAACAGATGGATACTTTGAATAAGCAGATTATCAAAAGGGACAATTTAATTGCTGATCTTAAAGCAAAATTGGGTAAATATGAGAGAATCGATATTAATGTCGAAGGACAAGAGTCAGTTGTGATTGGACCATCCACGTGCTTAATTGAAAGTTTATGTAAAGAAATCTGCAAAATAAAGCAACAATTTTACGAGACACAGGTGAACACGTCCCATCAAGCAGAGTTGAGTCAACAAGTAAGTAGCCTATTTATTGGCAATCTGAATTGTCATGCATGGAAAATAAATCATGCAGATCAAGTAACGTGTAACTCAATATTTATTTTGTAACTGGTTAGTCTATTGTTTTTTGATTTACTATATTTTCATGTGTGTATAGCTAATGCGTTAAAAATGTTTAAATTACAATAATTTATGACTTGACATCTCTCCCTATACAACATTATCAGTTTTATAGCCACGAAATTTGCATAACATGCCCTGCTAAAATTAGCAGAACAAAGTAGATCGGAACAGTATAGTAAGACGTTTCCCTGGGGAATTTGACGTGTTTGTCAGGTAAATTTGACAAACTCCTTATCATGTTTCATAATAATTGACAAATACTCTGTATAGATGTGTTCACACTCTTTGATAAGGAAACTATATATTATATATAATATATATGTAATATATTACAGAGCTATATATTATAAGCATATAATGATTGATCTAAAGTCATATCTTTTACATATAGGCCTAGTTTATTTTTAGTGAAACTGTCAAAAAACTTGATACAAATCTTTATTCTTCAGACCCACCATACAAGTACAGTGGGTGTTGCTGTAGCAGCAACCCTACTTTTCCATCTCACAGCGTCTGTGTGGGTGCAGGTGCAACTGTTGTTTTACGGGTTGTCAAGACAGTTGAGCAACAATTCTTTCTTCTACCAAGAACAACCCATACAATTCATGTTCAAACCCTCAGTGTGTTCCCACAAAGGGAAACTATATACTGTACCTACTAGGGGATTACAATATTGTGTGCTTGAGTATGATTGACATCTTCTAAAACTTGCGTCCTCACACTGCTCCTCTCCTCCACCCTCTCTATTTCTCCCCGTCATTCTCCTAACTCTCCATCTCTTCCTCCATTACTCTCTCTCTCCATATATCTCCCTCTCTCTATCTCTCCCCATTTCACGTTCTCCGTGTCTCTCTCTCTCCAGGAAATCCAGAGGCTGAAGCAGCAACTGAGAGAGAAGGAGAGGGAGCTGGAGACCGTCACCCTCCAACCAGAGCATGAGAAGGACGAGGAGATCCAGAGGCTGCGGGGAGCGCTGGAGGAGAAGGATCGAGCCCAGGCCACGCGAGCTGTGCTGTGCAACTCCCTGGTGGAGGAAGCAGACCAGCTGCGAGCCCAGCTGGCAGCAACAGTCCGGGTATGCCAGGAGCTGCTGGGCAGACTGGAGAAAGAGAAGAAGGGAGGGGTGACGGAGGAGGAACAGATGCAACAGAGGGCAAAGCAGGTGTGTAATATTGTAGTCGTAGCAGACCCAGTCAGAAAATACTTTTAACTGTGACTTGTAACGACGTTACCAAGAACCTTTGCTATTTTGTGCCTCCTGATCTGCTGAATTTGTGACTGAAAAAGAGAATAATTGCTCGGCAACACAATTAGTGAATTTCCTATTTATGATGTCTCACATTTGCCGTAAGTATTGATTTTCCCATGAAGAGTCAAAATCAAAGTGCATTTTATTAGTAAGTCCATGTATTGTAAAGGTTGGTGAGTTTTTGATGCCGCATTTATTCATTTAGAAACTGAAATTGTCAGTCATCTAGTCTACTAAAATGTCCCATTATTTTCCTTTACACGTCTGTCAGTGATGTACATGACTGACATTGATTGTTTCTGGAATTCCCTGAGAGACTGTTTCATTTTGAGGTTTGATTTCTGTTTGTTCTTGAAGATGTCAGACGGGTCTCAGGAAGCACTGGTAAAAAAACTGCAGGAGCAGAACCGACAGCTGAAACACAGCGTGGCTCATGTAAGAACAGGTCTTACCCCTAACAATGAACCGACCATTGCATGCAAATTTGAGTGGCCCAACCAGAAAAATCCTTTGCACACAGAATGAAATGTTACGGGGGAATGACTATCCTTTTCTTCTTCCCAGGTTGAAGCTCTGAACGCTAAATGGCAGAAATATGATGCGAGCAGGGAAGAGTACGTCAGAGGACTGTGCCAGCGACTGAAAGAGTTCAGTGCCCAGGCTACCTCCAGCACTAGCCCAGTAGAAGGGCCTGGGCCTAGGTCCGGGTCTGGATCAGGCTTGGTGCCTGGCTTGGCCTCACCTAGTAGCGGGTTGCTCCAGAAGGAGATAGCCAGGCTTAATGGCTTACTGGAAGAGAAGATGAGAGACTGTGGGAGACTTGGAAGAGACTTGGAGGGCATGAGGAGGAAAAACCAGGAATGTATTCAAACGCTAGAGCAACAGGTCAGTGTCATATATGGATATATTGCTCTCTCTTATTCTTATAATGCAACATATTCCAGTGTTTTTGGATCATGAAACCCGACTTGTGTCCTTCCTCATTATGATATGATAACAGAACCACACCTGGGTAGGACTTCACCTGACCTCATCCCTCCCTCTCTTGATCTCCCACAGGTTCTTATCTATACAGAGGACTTCAAGTCGGAGCGAGCGGACCGGGAGAGAGCACAGGGCAAGATCCAGGATCTGAAGGAGGAGGTCTCTCGCCTACAGCAGCAGCTCCACGCACAGGTGAGGCCTTAGTGTACCACGAGCTACCAGGTCTCACACAACATGGACAGCACTGGACATAGACATCTTATTCTATGATATAGCTGTCTAATTCCTGGTCAATAATAAGCAATATTAAGGACAAGCAGTTGTGGTCAGGCTAAATGTGGTTCTGTATCTTTGACAGAGTCGTGGTAAGGACGCAACGGCCACATGCAGAGTTCATACCGGAGTCCGAGTCTCACCTCACCGTCGTATGGACACGGCCCAATCGTTGTTAAGGACTAGCACGGACCTGCCGGTTGCCAAGCACCAGACCAGCCAATCAGCAGCAGCACAGACAGAGTTGCTTGTCCCAGCCTGGATGGAGAGCCGGGGACTGTCAGAACTACAGTGCCCACGATGCTTCACAACGTTTGACGAAAACCAGGCCACAGAGTATCTGAACCACTGTGAGGAGTGCGCCAGGCTGTGAAAGGTACAAAACATGAATGAGACTTCTAGACTATTATCTCTTCCTGACCTGTTATTCTATTCCGGACCTGACGAAAGCCGAGCACTGGAGAAAAACACTAAATGTGGCTGAACGTTTTGGACTTTTGAAATGTATTTCAAATAAGAACTGACTTCGAGTTCAGGGTCTAAACCTCTTAAATGTCATAAGTGTCAAATGTTTTATTTAGCAGTCCCACTATGTTTCACATAAGATTGACCCCCAAATAATGCAGGGGTGTTTTGTGGCAAGAACATAAGATGTCTGTTTGAATGGACAGTATAAATACTAGGTGATTGAATATCACTGCAATATAAAATATACCTCCATTAATATTCTTCGCATGAAATGATGACCGTGTTGCACATCCTTCTCATCTCATGCCAAATTGATTTCCTAGATGCACAGATTATAAATTAACTGAGTTTAAATACATAAGCTTCCCTCTGGTTAAAGATTTTGAGTTTATTCTTAATGTGGTGCTATTAGCTGTACATGTTTTAATGATACTTTTTGAGTCTGTAAATTATCTATTCAGTTTACCCGATATATTTTTTGAACTAGCTACTGTACATGCCACAGACAGAGTTCAATCACAGTATTATATCTAATTTATTTTATCCGTGTTGTTCTAGAAACTGGCACGTAACAGTGAAAACCAAAAGGATTAATAATTTTTGCACCCAACACGTTACATTCTTGCAATAAACCCATAATGCTCCATTATGTCAACTGAAATGCAAAAGAAAGTGCTTTTTCAGTTGAATCATGACTGACATTGTTTTAGCTCAGTTCTATGAAATATCACAATATCCCTTGCTGTTGTTCACAAATATTTATTTTTTTATAATAAAAGTTTTGTGTTTGCCTCGATCACATGGTGTCACATTATTCTGTGAAATCAGATAGTAGGGAGGCTGTGTGGGGTTAGTCAGTATGGTAACTGCCGGACATGTTCTGGGTCGGTGGGGAGGAAGAGAAAAAAGCAGCAGAATGATTGTGATGGTAATGATGTGGTTGTGTGCGTATGTATTTGTTTCTGACATCAGATAAACACTCAAAAGCTGCTGAACTGTCTGTGCATGTCAGTGTGTCTATTTGCTTGTGTAGAGTAGTGGTAGAGAGACCACGTGCCTCTGACCACAGCTGAAACATTGAGTGTGTGTGTGTGTGTATGTATATGTGGACAGGGTGGAAACCCCCTTCCCTGAGTAGTCTGAATGGGCATGCTGTACAGTGTGCCACATTCCCAGCTGTCCTATGGCTGAAGTGAACACTACAAAAGGACAGACCGGACCAGTCAGACACTAGTTCTCGTTTCAACTGAATCAGGATCAGTTGTCTCATGTCAAGACCTCAATTCAATCCTTCTGAGAGGAAAGGAACACAAAGTTTAGGACCTGTTAGTTGTTGTGAGTGTAGTTTGTCTGAGTTAAAATTAAGTGGGCGGTTATTTTCAAAGTTGAAAGAAGGGGTAGACGAAGCACTAAAGGTCTTTGTGTGTGTGTGTGTCAACCTTATGAGAGGAATGTGTGTACAGCCGTGGCCAACAGTATTGGGAGCGACATACATTTTGTGTTTGCAAAGCTTGCTGGGCCTTGGCATAAAATGACTGCTAACATAATTTAAGTAAGTCATATCATCAGCACAGGGGAAAGTGTGAACTAGTTCTAGCAAGGTGAAATCACTCTATCATTCTGATTGGATTTTAAGGGCAGATTGACTGCTGTAAAAGAGGGGACTATGCATATATTGATAATTTTTGCCCCAAAAAAGCTTGAAAAAATATGAAATGTGCCTTATTGTGATTCCAGTATTCTATACAAACGTGAAAACAATACTGAACCAGCAAACTTTGCAAAACACATTTGTCATTGCCAAAACTTATGGCCACGACTGTATACACCCTGTAGACCTTGTGTATTTATGCGGTTGCAAAGAAGCAGCCATAGCAACAATAGGACTAGGATATTTCTGGTTTTAACTGCAATTTTTCTGTTTAATTTTGTAAAGGGACCTACTAAATAGTACAACAGCCCAACAGGTTCACCTGGCTATGGCACTAGAATATCAAAACTCTGCCTTGGTTGAGTACCACTTGTGGGAAAGAAGCACATTTTACAAGAAACACCTTGGTAAAACTGTGTCAAACGCAACTAGAAGGTCAACGAGAGAAAACCCATCAGGTTTCGAAGACCTAAGATCAGCCAAATCATAGTTTTGGGATGACGTAGGGACCGTATTTGGGGAAGATGTTTGATAACCGTCAACTAGTTCCCATGGTGTTTAAACATTTACATAGAGGTTCTGTGTGTCCCCTGAGCTGTCATGTGATCAGGGAGTTCATGACGACTTGAGCGTTTCAGATTGTTCAGAGGTTGACAGTCACATTAACCATACACATGCTGCCTTGGGTAAAGTTATGGGTGGGCTCCCAGGGACTCCCCCCTTGAACACTTATACCCACACACATTTGGATTTGTGAACGCCACACAACACACAAACCGCCCACCTCATTATAGAGTGGAAACAATTAGGTCACACATCCCTCTTCTATTCTCAGAGACCTTTTCTCAGAAAGAACACAACTATGAATCTGCAGTCAAATGACAGAACATCCGTTGCTGGCGCCAACAGCTTTTCATAATGTGGTGTTCCTCAGATCTGTCCCTATACCCCATCATGGATTGGGAAAACCTTTTTTCCTGTGTGCCTGACATCCAGACAAACACAGAATGGATAGATATGGCCTTTAATCTCTTGTGTATCCGAAAAGAATGGGAATTTCCCACCATAGACACAGGGAATTCCCGAAAAGCAGACGCTCTCTAGTTCACTTGAAAGAGGAGCTATAGACTCTAGACTCGGAACTGGAGATCATTATTAGTTGAAGTTGGGGCGGCTGGCGTCGATTGCTTTCGTCGAAGTCTTTATGCCAAGCGAGGGTCAACCCAGTAACTCTGAGTGCTTCTGCCAGGCAATTCCAATTGTGAATTCAAGTGAGCTGGGTGCTTTCTCTTTCCCTCCGTTCCATGGAGGTGTACACAACGTCTTCGACGCCCCAGGCTGTTTGCAATGAAAAGATCCCCCTCCACTGATTACAAGCTGCGGGTAGCCATCTGAGAGGCCTGATGGCTCCTAATGGCCCTATAGGAGCTATGCCCCCTGTCATTGAGACACCCCAACCCTGCGTAGCCAGCAAGACGGTGCTTTCCTGCATCTCTCTGGCTCAGGGAGCCTGGGCTCTAATATGGGGACATGTCCCAGGTCTGGAGTTAACTCAATGAACAAGGATGAAGGAACCACATTTGATAAAAAATAAACATATATATATATATATATATATATTATACAGTGTATAAATAAATATATAGACAAAGCCATAACATTATAACCACTGACAGGTGAAGTGAATAACACTGTCAGTGGGTGGGATAGATAAGGAATGAAAGTGAAAAAGTTATCTTCAAAGTTTATGCGTTCATGTGAAAAATGGGCAGCATAAGGATTTGAGCGACTTTGACAAGGCCATGTGTGGCCAAGGCTCATTGACGCACATGGGGAGCGAAGGCAAGCCTGTGAGCATCAGAACTGGACCACAGAGCAATGGAAGGTGGTGGCCTGGTCTGATGAAGCACATTTTCTTTGACGTGACGTGGATGTGGACGTGTGCGTCGCTTACCTGGGGAACACATCATACCAGGATGCACTATGGGAAGACGGCAAGGCGGCAGAGGCAGTGTGATGCTTTGGGTAATGTTCTGCTGGGAAACCTTGGGTCAGGCCATTCATGTGGATCTTATTTTGATACGTATCCCTTACCTAAGCATTGTTGCAGACCAAGTTTGCTTGTTACATACAGTACATACATCATTTTATAAATACCCTGGCCACAGATATCTAAATACTGGTTTGTCTCATTTGAATTGGGTTTTCCATGATCTCCCTGTGCCTGACAGGAAACCTTGTCAGTCTGGTGTTTGGTGGCCGTTTATTAGCGTGGCTTCTCCTTCATCTCGCTCCCTTGGCCAAGCAGGGCACCTCCATTCTTACATCACCGCTGGCTGACAGATAACATGCTGCACAGCCAGACAGAAGGACACAGACATGAACCCTGACACATATCAAAATCAAAATAATCTCTACTGTGACGACTATTTCTATGGCATCATCTTATGATGGGCTGTGAATTTCCCTTCTCTCCCTCCTTGACTGAATGTGTAAGAAAGGGGAATGTTGGCATTGAAAGTCAAAAGCATAGTCCAGTATGAGGAAAATTACAATGATCATGTGTTTAGTCAGACTGGCTCACTTCCTGTCTGTGCTAGGTTTTAGTGTTTAACCTAGCTTCACCAAAGCATTATAAAAGAAATAGATAATTGAATGGCTCAACAAAGAAATAATAGATTAATGGATGGATAGATGCTAAACAAGGCATACATGAAGTCCTCCCCGTATGAATAACGACATGATTTCTAAGAACTGCGTGTAAAACATGAAAAAAAAAAGAAATAGTTGGGGTGGAGTCAGTGCACGTTGGCCTCATTTTCTGCGTGTGTGTGCGCAGAAAGAAGGTCTGGGGCCTGGTGCTGGCGGGCAAGTTGTAGGCTTTTTTTTGTTTTGTTTTTTTACATGAAGTTTGAAAGCAGAAGGGACATTTCTTAAAAACCTCTTCAACATTTTTATAAATCATCCAGTCGACAAATCCTCCCCCCCAGAGGGCTGCCTTTAGTTATTTCACCCTCACCAGGTTGTCACATGACGGTAAGAGCGGTTACCAAAACGAGCAAAAAGGCCCTTCTGACAGGATGTTTAAAAAAAAAGACAAAGGATGTAAAAAAAAAAAAAAAAAGATACTGTATAGCCCCCGCCTCAGAAAAGTTCCCTCTGTGTAGGTGTCACACCTGACGAGTGTGTGGGGTGGGGGGGGGGGTTTGTGTGGTTTTAACTCTGTTAACTGGATTAACATCTTTGAAACCCTCCATATAAACTCATACGGTACCACCAATCCTCCTGTATAATCAGAACATGCTGTGCATGTCAACAGTGACACAGTAGAGAACATGGATACATAGGAGCCTAGCAACACCACAGCCACCCCAATCCATCTAATCAAAATAGCATTACCTCTGTTTGGTACTCAAACATCAACGCAAACTTCACCAGTTGAGGTAGTCTCTCCAGGGCCTCGGGCACATACACATAGCTTTTACACAAAGATCCCCACATGACACCCTGATCAGTTCCCCCAGGGGGGCGATCGAGTAAAATCAAACAGCTGACACCTCCCCCCCACCCTGGTAAATCCAGTAAAGTTGACTCACCTGGGACCAGTTGGTCACATGCACGTCACATGCCATGTAATACTACACTTCCTACGCATGCAAACATCTATTGACAAATCCATTGGACTGATATTTAAAGAGTAAACCAAGATGATAGACTATCTGCTGCACAAAGATATGAAGAAAGAAGGTTTGACACAACACACGCATCCTGCCACACTATTGTATTCCATCTTTCAAAAAAGAAAGACAAGATTTTAATATTACTTAACAATATGTTAAAAAGTAGCCAGTTTGGCTTCAGTGTTAATACAATATACACTCTAACAGATTGATAGTGTGAGTATTGTTCTTTTTTTAAATTTCATTCTGAAAGTTCTGATACAAGCTGGCTACAAGTCAAAAAAACAAAAAAGAAAAAAAAAAACAAAAAAACACTTACTCAACGGTCTGTTAAATGGAACTGAATAAACCCCAACAGAACAGAACGTAGTCAAGTATCAAGCCTTTGTCTCAGTTGGGGTTGGGAAAAGGAGGGGGGGGGGGGGAAGAGACACCAACCCCATTCCCTCGTCAAGTTATCTGAATGAGATTCCGTGCTAGGAAATTGAGGTAACGGGGGGGTAATAAGCCACAGTAACAGAATTAAAGGCTTTTAAATTCATCTCTTTTTTATCAGCACTGGGTTTCAGCAAACGCATGTCTTGTTTTTTGTGTGTTTTTTTTCATCCAAGAATATTCAAGCATATTTTTGACTACTAAGCCAAACAAACAAAACATACGATTTTTAGAACATTGCTTAAAGTCAAGAGCAACTCCCCACTGATGGACTAAAAGCACACAAGCGCTCCCACAAGAAAAAAAAAGTAATCATTGATAGAAAGTAGCATTTTGTGATGTGTTTTTTCCTTTTTTATTGGTGGCGTCTTCACTTTTAGATTATTTGTTTTCTTCTCAAGAGTTCCGCAAGAGGAGAACCGGTCATGTTGGGTTCCTGGTGGAGCCACAGTGACGAGGACAGGGCAAGGCAGCGTGGGCGAGATTTGGGCACAGCGGGAGACGAAACAGGTAGACGAGTCTGGGCGGGGGTCGACAGTTGATAGCCTTAGAGTGGAGGAGGGTCAGGGAAGGGCGAGAGGGGGACTATGTGGGGATGATTGCGTCTTGCTTCAAGTTCCAGCCAGTTGGCCCTCCGCAAGGCCCTGTCAGTGTGCGGCGAACGTGGCTTTCTTCAAGCTAAAATTGGACCAGTTGATAGAGAGTCTTTGTCGGGTCTGACGGGCAGAATCCAGACAGAACCTGGGGGGACGGTCCAAACAAACACTTTTTAATCATCGGTCACACAGAAGCTTTTTCCTCAGTTTGTCCTTTTACATTTTTGGGGTGAAATAAATGTATTGTATTTTGCTGTTTATTTTTGTATTATTGGAACACCCACCTTTTAAAATACTCAACCTCCCTCTCAGTCTCATCAATGTCAGTGCTGTCCAGGTCGATGTCTTTGGGCAGAAACACATCATCTGAAAGGATGCAAAAAAACAAAAACAAGCAAGGGTCAAATCCAAAACAGAATTTGTTTTTAACAGACCAGAATTTGGATTGGTTAACCTGTCTGCTGGGTGGACACTAACCTATGGAGCTGTTTGTTTTCTCCCCCTTCTTCTTCTTGTTCTTCTTGGCCTTGGCCCTGGTGGGCTGGGGGGACTCTGCCTTGGCCTGGTGGCTGGTCCTGGGGTGGGGGGACTCTGCCCTGGGGACCTTCCCATTCTGCTGGGGCAGCTCTGTGTGAAGGGCCGGGGGCGCAACCGGGACCAGGACTGGGGGTGGGGAGGGGTTGGAGACAGGCGGCCTTCTCTCCTCCTTGGCCTGATTGGTTAGCAGCTGCTGCGGCTTCCTTCCGGGGGTGCCGTTGCTCCTCTCCTCCCTCCTGCGCTCGGGGGACTGGACCGGGCCTGGCTCTTCAACAGGCCTGGGCTGATCTGCTTTGGTGTCTGTTGCAGTGGAGCTGATCGTAGTGCTGTTGGTGGTGCTGTTGCTTGCTATCTTGGTTGCCAGGTCTAAGCCCTTGGGCGTGCCCTCATGGGGTTTCCTGGCCCCGTTAGTGCCGGTAGGCGGTCTGCCAGGCTGCTGCTGTTTAGGCTTGGCTCTGCCGTTGATGTCTGGTTGGAGTGCTGTGGTGCCGTTCTGCAGTGGGGTGATGCTGAGGGTGTCCGTGCCAGAGGCCTTCTCCCTGGTGCTCTTTGGGCTGTGCTGTGGGGAGGGGGCTGGAGGCTGAGCAGGGTGCCCGTTGACAGCGATATGGGGCGCAGAAGAGTCCAGCCGTGGCTCCTTGTGCCCAGGGAGGCACATCAAGCTGTGGAGGAACTGGGACTTTCCGTTCTGCAGGTTCTCCAGAACGTTCTGGGCCGTCTGTTTGAGGGGCTGGGGGTTGTTGGGAGGCGCCGGGTCCTTGGGGCGCTCCTTCCTCTTCTTCTTGGCGGCGCGGAGGTGCTGCAGCTCCTGGAGCCGGAGGAGGTCCCGCTGCAGCTGCGCCTCCTCCTCCTCCTCCCGCTGAAGCCGCTGCTGCTCCTCCAGGAAGTGCTGCTCCTCTCGCTCCCGGGCCTCTGCCTCCACACGCGCCTTCTCCTCCATCTAACACACACGCACACGCACACACACACACACGGCTTAGCTCTACTACCTCAAGTCAGATGGGACCCCCCGATCTCTGAGGCAACTCCACGATACGGCAGAGGAGTCGGAGCTAGGACGGAGAGGGAGGTCAGAGGTCACCGTCTCACCTTCTTCTGTTTGTGTCGGGCCCTCTTGGCGGCCTTGGAACTGGAGGCGGGCTTATTGTCGGCGCTGTTGATGAACTGGAGCAGGTCCTCCACCCTGCGGTGGTCCTCCACGCCCATGTCCCGCTCCGCCACCGGGGGGGGCTCCTCCCGCTTGGGCTGCTCCTCCTTCCTCCGGGTCAGGCGCAGCCGCAGCTTCTCACGCATCTCCGCGTAGTTACGGCTAGTGGGGGCGGCCGGGGGCTGGAGATAGTGAGTGAAGGGGGGGGGAGAGAGACCAGCACAGGTTATAATGCTTATCATGTCATTCACACGATTAGACACTGTTGTACAGCCAGTTAAGACAGTGTGTGAATAGATATATATCAAAAGGTTGTGCGTGTTCACATTATGTAACGCGGGGGAAAGGTGTATGCTTTTGTTCAGTGTGTGTGTGTGTGTGTTAATATATGCTTATGTCTCTCACCCCGCCGTGCCCGAAGAACTCGCAGTAGCAGCAGTCACAGTACTTCCCCTCCTTCTGGTTGGTGGAGGTGGAGGTGGAGGAGCTGTGCTCCGAACAGCTGTCCTCGTCCTGGCTTTCCTCGCCGTCGTACGCCTGGTGCTCGTACGCCCCGCTGCCTTCACAGCGGTGGCCCTCACACTCCGGGTCACTGGGGTGGCAAGGTCAAGTTGCAACAGCGGGTGAGTTTAACGTTTCGGATTATTACTGTGTTTAGTACCGTATATTTAAGATTGTGTTTGGGATTCGCCGCTTCTAGATCTGGAAGTGAACTTACCTGCAGATGCTGGGAGGGGCGCTGATGGGACCCTCAGCCGGGGGGGCTGGGGGCTCAGCTGGGGAGAGGCACATGCCCTGGTGGGCCTCCATGAAGCTTGGTACCGGGGCAGCCATCTGTGGGAAGGGCTGCAAGGCCATGCTGGGGAGGTGCGTGGAGGGGGCGAGGGGCAGGGCTTGGTCGGAGAGCGGGGGGAGCAAGGCCAGGCCAGTCGGGCTGTTCCTAGGGGCACCTGGGGGCATCAGCCTGTGGTCCTCTTTGCCTAGACTGTGAAAGACGTCACCTGAGGAGGGAGGAAACAGGAACACAGGTGAAAAACCTTGAGGAGGTAGCGGGTGGGAGGTACGGATACTGACATTACAAAAGGTGACGCAGGTATTACAATGGCAGGCTAAGCTAAGCTAACACCCTCTTCAAACCCATACAACAGCCCAACCATTTAGCCTCTACCACCCCGCCTAGCCTAGCTGCTAGCCTCTACCACCCCGCCTAGCCTAGCTGCTAGCCTCTACCACCCCGCCTAGCTTAGCTGCTAGCCTCTACCATCCAGCCTAGCCTAGCTGCTAGCCTCTACCACCCCGCCTAGCCTAGCTGCTAGCCTCTACCACCCGCCTAGCCTAGCTGCTAGTCTATCACCCCGCCTAGCCTAGCTGCTAGCCTCTACCACCCCGCCTAGCTGCTAGCCTCTACCACCCGCCTAGCCTAGCTGCTAGTCTATCACCCCGCCTAGCCTAGCTGCTAGCTTCTACCACCCCGCCTAGCCTAGCTGCTAGCCTCTACCACCCCGCCTAGCCTAGCCTCTACCACCCCGCCTAGCCTAGCTGCTAGCTTCTACCACCTCGCCTAGCCTAGCTGCTAGTCTATCACCCCGCCTAGCCTAGCTGCTAGCTTTTACCACCCCGCCTAGCCTAGCTGCTAGCCTCTACCACCCCGCCTAGCCTAGCTGCTAGCCTCTACCACCCCGCCTAGCCTAGCTGCTAGCTTCTACCACCCCGTCTAGCCTAGCTGCTAGCCTCTACCACCCCGCCTAGCCTAGCTGCTAGCTTCTACCACCCCGCCTAGCCTAGCTGCAAGCTTCTACCACCCCGCCTAGCCTAGTTGCTAGCCTCTAGCACCTCGCCTAGCCGCTAGCCTCTACCTCCAGTTTTACCTAAGGAGTTGGGTCTTTTAGATGCTAGGTGGATGGATGGGTTATTACTTGACTGGACAGTGGTGGCGGTGCAGGAGACGGAGGCTGTGGAGGCCGAAGTGGCCATCACTACCCGGTTGGCCTCCAGGAAGGCATCCTGGAAATTATAAAGACACTTCTTCTTGGCGCCACTCTTCTTCTGCTCCCTGTGCTCTGACGAGGAGTAGGACGATGAGGAGGAGGAGGAAGAGGAAGAAGGCGGAGGGAGGAGGAGGGGAGACTCCCCTGATATGGGGTGGTCCCCGTGGTGGGAGGAGGAGGGGGGAGGCAGGGGCACGTCAGGGAGGGGTGGTCCTAGGATGTCTCCTGTGGGGGGAAAATGAGGACCCACTGGTTAGACCAGATCAAACCAGTCCAAACCAGTCCGTCTGTTCAGTGGATACGTTCACTCTCTTACTATCTATCTACAGAGAACTCACAAAATGATTGATTGGCAATTCAAAATGAATCACATATATATTGATTAAGGACTGATGTAAGAATATCTCCAGCTTGATGACACGCAGGCCCAATCTGAACCCTAGATCCCCAGTCTCAGAGGGAACATGAACGGGTCAGTATGTTGGGTCCTCCTGAGCTTCCAAGCCCACCTGGGAGAGGTTCCTGCAGCAGCATGGAGGGGTTCCAGTTCTTCATCATGGCGGCATCACACAGGTTCTCAAACTTGAGCGACAGGCACTGCAGCGAGCTGTTCCAGTCTCCCGCCCCGCCCCCACCATTACCGAAGCAGCTCTGATAGACGTGGTCTGGCAGGGTGGGGCTGAACGCCGGCTGTTTGGCCGCTGAGTGGTTTGACGTTGGGGCGGGAGGGAGAGGCTGAGGGAAGGAAGAAGGGAGGAAGGGAGGGAAGAAGAAGAGGGATGGAAAGTGAGAGAATTATGTTAATATTGATCTGGAAGCGGGAAGGTGAAAAATACTGAGTAATGAGTATTTATATAATATCTACATTTTTTATTATGTCATAGCTTTTTCTTCAAATTACTAGTTATTGAATGGAAAATACATATACAACTACTAAAAATATTTATGATTTTTTATATATACATATATATAAATCTAGTTTTGATAGTGATTTCAATCTTTCTCTCTAATTAAAAACTCTGATAATGCAGTGAGACCTCTTGTGGGGAAACTCTGCCATTGCAGCAACAATACAGACGTGAATCACACTTCCTCTGTGTAAATCCCCACTTAGGAGGAAATGCAGTGAAAGTTCCCTAGTTGAAACCACCAAAAACACCAGTAAGGGACAATACATTAAGTGTCACATCCTTACAAAAAAAGCCATGAACTGTATGTCTGCGCCTGTCAAACTATCTCTTTCTGTGTCATGTGGTGGTCGTCAGGGCCACAACCCCCACCCCCCTGATGGGGAAATATGAGCTCAGATTGGGGGGGTTGTTGCAGTCATATGCAATATGACGCAAACCACTCACCTTATTGTGAGAAAGCGGGGGGCTGGGAGGGTAGAGCGTCGGGTGCAGCAGAGGCCGGGGCAGGTGGGACAGGGTGTGGAGGGGCAGGTGGCCATGGATGTGGGGGTAGAGTTGGAGCGCCGGGTGAGACGGAGGGGCCTTGGCATCCGAAGTGAAGAAGTGGGGGGCGGGGGCACCGTGGAGACGGCTAGGGGGGAGGGGCGCCCCGGGATGGCCCAGGGCGGAGGAGGAGCTGTCCTGGTAGCAGACGTGGCACTCGCAAGCGTGCTGGATCTGTTCCATCTGTGAGAAGACGAAGACACAAGATGGCCGCCGGCATGTCTTCATGTTCGTCTGGGACCTAACAGTCTTGGACAGCAGTCAACCCACCTTCCAAAAACACTCCCCCCCCAGTTTCAAGAGTGCTTACACAGCTGTGACAGACTGGGTGTGTGTTGTACCTGGTGGTGGTGGTAAGATGGGGGAGGGCTGTTGCTCTTCCCAGGGGAGTGCTCCCTCTTGTGTCCGGGAGGCTCACCGCCACTCTCCACGTCGGCCTCCTCCTCGTCGCCTTCAGACGAGCTGCTGCTGCTGCTACTACCTTGAGGAGACTGGAGAGGGGAGGGAAGGAGAGAGAGGAGAGAGAGGGGGGGGGGAGATCCACAGGTTGATGAGAGTTTGGAGAGAATGGAGTTTGGAGAGGGTGGTGGGGCAGGGAGGGAGGGAGGGTATGGGGGAAGGAAGGGGAGACACATGAGAGAAAAAAGGGACTGTGTGAACACCCAATTAGCACACACCTCTTTGTTCTCTCCTCCTCCATTGAGCTGGCTGTGCAGGCCGTTCATGGCGGGCAAGACTCCTGGGTCCTCGTAGCCACTCATGGGGTAGATGTCCCCGAACTTGGCTGACAGTGGAGGCACTTCATCATCATCACTGCCGCTGTGACAGGAGACAGACGGAGGGGGGAAGGGAGAACGACGAGGGAATGACAAAGAGAGAAAGAGAAAGTCAACAGAAGAGATGAATGCCTTAATCAAGAGGCAGAACAACAGTGACCATCAGACTTCCTTAGAAATGTACTGAAAAGCCCGGTCTGATTAACCACAACATACTTGTGGTCTAAACCGGTGTGGACCGGCTGGTCTACACAGGCCATCAGACACCTGTCACAGCTACAAAATCAGTCCATGGAACATGAGCTTTTCCAAGGACAGTTTCCGCATTGCTCTGTACCTGCTGACTCCGCTTGTCTCCATGCCAACTGTACTCACAAGGTGTTGCCGCCCCCCTGGGGCAGGATGAGGCGCGGGTGCTGCTGGATGGTGATGGGGGAGCTGGAGGCCGAGCCGGAGGCCGAGCTGGCCCCCGAGGAGAGGCTGGGAGGGTGCAGCACCAGGTAGTCCCGGTGGGGGTGGTGGTGGGAGGGGTGGGGGTGGTGCGGCGGGAGAGGGGGCGCCTCGGCCTGCAGGGGCAGCTTGATGTGGAGGTCCTCGGCGATGGAGGAGTCCAGGATGCCACACGTGAGAATATGGCTGAGGCTGCAGTCGTCACAGGTGCACCTTGGGGGAGACATGGAGGAGGTACCAGGGCTGAGAAGTTGTAGGGGTGTTTTTGGTACCATCAACTCCAGGTACTGCGTCTTATCTCACAAGAAAGAAGTAGGACTGCTAGACACTGTGGGCAGATGGCAGGGCTCCTGGGGGACTCACCTTCTTCTGTAGTTGCAGTTGGGACAGTCAGGAATGCTGAGTCGGGACGACAGCATCCTCATGGTGTCTGTGAAGTTACTGTCTCCAGCAAGGGACTTCTTACTATTGGTCAACTGACAAGAAATGAAGAGACCGTTTGTATGTAACTCTACCAAAGAAAAGAAGAAAAACAAGTTTTGACATAGTTACATTTTATTTACCTGTTCCTCTATGAACCTTGTCTGCTTGAAAAATTCCCAGTCTTCCTTCAGCATTCTTTGTTTTGTTTTCAAAGTCTGAAAGACAAGAAACAGGAAATGGGCAGGAATATTAGATTTGAAATGCACTTCACCTGACAGAAAACGGTCAACATCAGAGTGTGGTCATTTTAAATGCCCTGAAAGTTTGTTTCCATTTTAAACCGCTTACATTTTTACTAACTAAAGACTTGTGTGGCTCTGGCCGTCGGTGAGCTAGACTTTGTCCATCCCCCTTGAAAAGCAGCTGCCAAACAAAGCAGAGAAGAAATTAGTGAATATTTAATGTCAAACTTCCCAGTGCTAAAAGTACATTTGTACCATCTGAAAAGCCAGGGAATGTACACAGCATTGTGTGTAGGTGAATGTGTGTGCACGTCTGCTCGTGCCCACCTGTTCGTCGACATAGTCGTCAATCCTCTTCTCACAGTCCTGCCACTCTGTGGCCACAGCAGCCATCTCCTGCTCCAGCCGCTGGTGGCTCTCCAGCAGGGTCCTGAACATGTCCTCGCTGTACGAGTCATGAGAGGCTGTGCCGTGCCTGAATACAAACAAATCATAGAAATACCTTCTAGGTTGGAACTTTTTGCCTTGGAAAACGACATTTATTTTACCCTCGTCCTGAAAGAAACACATAACTACATTATGCAAAACCACGCAACATACACATTAGAAATCTAAAAGTTAAACAAAAGCTGCGATTTAGCGTAAAGAAGAAGGCTCTAGCCAGCACAGTGTTTTACCTCAGCTGTGCGACCAGTGCAGGTAAACTGCTGTGCAAGATGGGTTCAGAGAACACCAGGTTCTCAAAAAGGTGCTTGTTGTGCAGCTCCCACGTCACCTGAAACTTCTGGAGGTGCTCGTTCTCCTAAGCAACCCAGAGAAACACTCAGCGGCCTGGTCTATAGGATGGTCCTGTCACTCAGCAACAAAAGCTCATTACATCGGTAACTACAAAGCAAAAGGTTCCTTAATAACATAGCTGTAAGAAGCATTGCTGGGGGCCATGCTGGTCAAATTACAAAAAAAACATTTTACACATCTTCTGAACATCTTCTTCTGTTCCGAGTTGATAAACCAAAGTTTGGTGTGAATGCAAGAACACACACACACACACATATATAATCAGGACTGGCAAACATCACCTAACCGATGGGCCTGCAGCTAACCACTGACCAGTGTGAGCAGGAAGCTGCTGATGGTCCGTGCTGCCTGACAGAGGGCGCTGTACTCCTCCAGCAGCAGGGAGATGAACTGATGGGCCTGGGGGGGGCCCTGGGGGGGGCCCTGGGGGGCACCAACACCCCCTGCCGAGCCCGCCCGGGCCGGACCTGCCGCTGTGGTGGGGGGGGACTTGGAGCCCGACGACAGGTGCTTGAGGAGCCGCACCTTCATCTCCAGGACGTACTCCCTGGCCTGCTGCTCCAGGCGCTGGTACAGCTGGTAGGGGTCCTTCTCACACAGCCTGCGTGGTGGAGGGGCAGAGGTGGAGGGGCAGGGGTGGAGGGGCAGGGGTGGAGGGGCAGGGGTGGAGGGGCAGGGGTGGAGGGGCAGGGGGAAGGCACAATTAGATCTAGCCCCGCTCTGAGGGAGATGCCAGATGAAAGTAGATCTGTGTAGAGCTTAAGTGCGCCTTTACCGCTGGAGGAAAAGGATGGAATGAAGTGGATAGGGAACATATGAAGAATGAAGACATCAGAAGAGAGAGGGGTGGTGGGGAGAGAGAAGAGAGAGGACAGAGACAAAGAGAGAGACACGGAGAGGGAGAGTGTGTGCGTGCGAGAGAAAACAAAAGAGAGAAAGGCCGAATTACCTGTCCACCAGCTCCTTCATTCCCTCCTTGTCGCAAGGCGTGCTTGTCTGCCGGTAGATGCCACGCACTAGGTAGCGCACCTCCGACCAATGGTTCTGTAGCTGCTGCGACTCGCGCTCCGACTCTGCAGAGATCTCCCTATGGGGGGTGGGGGGCAACATACTGCTTAAGACCTGGGCCCTTGATGCTGTGCGAATACCTTCGGCAAGCACAAACCATTGTTCTCTCATATATATTTATTATTATTATTTATTTTCCCACCCCAAGGATCCCTCAATATTTGGACTACATAGACAACGTCGGTGTCAAAAGGTTCGTCTTGTTAGCAATTGCGTTGCTTGTATTTTTATTTACGTTCCGTTACACTGTTTAGGCTTGAATTACGTTTTTTGTTGCAAATAGTTTTGTGTGGCAAAGGGGAACTCAGTGCTAGCCTAACGTCACAACGTCAGCACACCTTAGCAACGACGCATAGATACGTTCCCCTTCATTCTTTTGGTGAGCAGTCAAGGGCTCTTGAGAAGTAGCAGTCTCACGAGCCCTACTTACCCGGCGTCATGGAGCCGACCAGCTAAATAGTTATTTAGCAGTAGCGTTGCTATTGTATCCCTGCCTGTGTTTGTGCTGTTGCTCAGCAATTTAAGACTTGAATTTACATTTAGTCAAGGTTGTCGAACCGGCAACCTTCTGATTAATAGCCCGAATCCTTAACCGCTCAGCCATCTGACCCCGACTGAATGTACAGTACGTAATGTCACATTAAATAATGTATTTGAACTCAAGCTTGTGTGATGTGTCACTGTATCGTTGCACAGTTTAGGATTATATTACAGTAAGTCAAACAGTCTGGTTCAGTACATAAGTGAAGTGAACACCATTTTGCTACCTGTATATACCCAACTATAGCTGACAGCTGTGCTTCGTTTTGCTCCGAGATTCAGACCGACGCAAGCACACCCCACAATTTCCCCAGAAATTGTACCCTCTCTAGTTTAGTCTGCTATGAGTGTTGGTTAGGTAGGCTCTGGAAAAAAATATTCTATGAAAAAGAGCCCATTGGTTCCTTTGTGTCAGACAAGAGCAATCAAGAGACGATACGTAATTGGATATCCACAAGATCACCAAGGTCAACGATAGGTCACGGCAGGGGTGACCGTTTTATGAACGTTGCATGGGCAGACAATTAGACACTACGCATCATCATTTTCTGGTCTTGTTATGGATCGGTGTATCCCTAGAGACAGGATGCACATTTGCTAATTTATCCATTATCAGATGCTTTATCCAAATCGATATAATAAAATACAAATAATGCACATAGGAACGACAGCAGGTGATCATGGCCCAGAAGCACAGTTCTTAACGTATTTCAGTGGTTAGTGACAAAGAATGGTCTGCAAATGTCAACACACAGTTCAACAAGAACAGCTAAACTCCAATATTACATACGCCCGATTCTGGGACGGCGCAACGATAACACCATCATGTCTTCCACTCAGAAGCGACAACACAGCTACTAACCGTCTCTCATTGCAGGCCTCGCAGCTGCACACAGTATCAGCCGTCAGCGGGGCGGTGAGGTCTGGGGCAGGAAGCATGGGTAATGTAGGCGCAGTGCTGGTCAGGCGACCCCCGGAAACCGGCTCCTGGACCACGCCTCCGTTACCCAGCGGCATATGCAACAGGAAGTTCTGGTTCTGGAGGAAGGGAGAACCGTCAGGGACAGGGTCTGATTTGAAATCAATGCCTTCTTGAAGGATATTTGAGCTGGTTAAGAACACTGGAGGAGATCCAACATAAACAATAACACCCATGGGATGCCATACAGCACAAGATACAATACATGACCAAGTGTGGAGATGAACCATCATATCACTTTTACACACAATAGGAATGACGTTATCTATTAGACACCGAAACGTGATTGTGTGTTGGTCTATGCAGACCACAGACAACAAAGCGGCGCCACTCAGGTTTCTAATGTGGCTGCCAGAGAGGGTCCCCCCTCCTGATGGGCAGCGTGCAGCCAAGCCTCCACAATGTGGAGCGAGCCATCAACAACAGCAACTACTGTCATCCACTGAACATATGACTCCAATATAACGCTCCCAAGGGGGGATCTCCCGCGTCCTCACCCCCAGTGAGTCCTCCAGAACGGCATGATGGTCCTCCTTCTCAACCGTGTGTCTGCAGTCGGGACACACCCACAGGGGCAGCTGCAGGGCACTGGGGGGCTTGGCGGATGCTGTGGTGCCATTCTGCCCCGGTAGGCCCACCTCCTGCTGGAGGCCGTTGTCCTTGCGTTCACTCCTACAGAGAAGGCAACGGTCACCTGTGGTGTAGGGCGCTCGCTGGTTGAGCCCAAAGGTGAACGGAGTCTGGAATGGAGACGGGAAGAAAAGGCTAGCATTCAAGAAGAAGAATAACTTTCATTGATATAAGCGCCTTTTAAAAGACCCCAAGGTGCTTTACACATAGTGAGGCAATAATGCTAAACAGAAAAATATTAGAGGCAACGATTGGGATGCAATGGGGATGACTGAACTGACAAGAGGCCCTAGACCTTGGTGAACCAGTGAAGTATTCTTCTCACTCAACCTCCTGGTAGCACAACTACTAGCAACTCTGGAGGGTTCCAGTAGCCCAAAATTTGAGTTGACACAATGCTGGCAGACAACACGGTAACACTGATGCTCTTCACTGGCATCAGACTCAAGAAGTCTTAGATAGCTACAGCAGGGCTTTACCTGCAGGACTCCGGAGAAGTCGGAATTCACAGGGCCCTCTGTAAACTGTGTAACATTTCCGTTCATTGGGACCTGGGAGAAATAAACAAACAATAATAAATCCAATGCTAACCCGCCAAACTGCAAACACATTGTCAACGTTTGTCTGAGAAACATTCTCTACATTAGGCTGTATTTGAACTCTGTATCGTTTAATTCCATCATGTGATTTGGACACAGATTAGCTAGTGAGGTAGACAGGATCATGTATAGATATATTGCATTTCGTGTTAATGCTTTGGCTAGCAGTATATTCAGGCAGTCAGTGAGTCCACTTGTGTGTGTGTGAGTACTGAGAACTTAATCGTAACATAATCATAGTGGAGCCTGGATTAGGAGTTGCTAGATTCAATTTGAGGAATGTTGACCTACAGATCTCAACAAAAATACATCAAAACAGGGACTTAAACTAGTCTGTATTCAATATTGTTGGACATTGTATTAATTTTTAGATTTGTTTAAGAACATGTCACCACTGGGGGTACACAGGGATATAAGTGCACATGACTTACAGGAAGAGCAGCTGTAGACACCAGATTTCAACTAAGATTTAAAATCCAGTGTCTAGAATGGTCATATCACGTTTTGTCTCGCTACAGAAAAAGCCCTGTTCTGGAAACAGTCAGTCGAATTGAGCAAGTCAGACTTTTGTCTTTGCAATGTCAGTTTCAGACTAGCCCCTCAAGACTGGCACCAGATTCCAAGCAAGAAACATATTGGCAGAAAGTTCATATTACATCAAACCACCACTTCATGTTATCTAGAAAAATCTAAATGAGTGTGAGTCCGAACAGACATCTACAAATTACATTTTGGATAATTTACCGATGTACAGCAGTAAATCTACTAAACCCAATTTACATTAAAGGTTGCCACTACAAAGCATAATATGACCCATACATTTACACTGAATTGGAAACTGAACCAGGTTGTCAACATCTAGCACGACTTAACTCGTTACACCATTTTGTTTTAGTCTAGTTTAGGAGCAAAACAATGAGATCTATTTAGCTGACTTTGCATACATTTTTATTCATTGGCTGTGTGACAAGGTGTTTTGGTTGTTTGGGGTTTATTTTCCATTAAACATCAACGCCAGGCTTGAGTGGTAACCTTGCTAGCTAGTTCCCTATTAAATTATCCGTTTGAGTAAACATACACTAAACTTAGCAGGCTAATCCGATGACAGTTGACTCTTGACAGAGACTTTCTGATTACAGCTAGCCTAGCTTTAGCACTACCCTTTAAGATGCGAGACGACAAGGATATATCTCTTGGAAACTACTAGTAGTTACTGTGTTAGGCTAACTTTAGATTATTTTACAAACTCTCTTATTATTCTAGCTCGGAGTTATATCGAGAAGGCTTATATCGAGAAGGCGAACCGGCATCTAGCAAGCCATCTAGTCTAGACAAGCTATGTTAGCTCTAACTACAAGATGTTAACATAGAAGAAAGACTGCGCCAGTGGCTGTGCACAAGTCTATGCTAGTTAATTTTAGACAGTTAGCTAGCTACTACTGCAGTTAACTAGACTACTAGCTAGATAGCTAGCTAGCTGAGATAGCCATTTGTGTACCTGTCAAATAACAGTACTATAGTAAACATTGAGTGAGTCTACTGCACAAGCAACTGTCAACAATAATGTTACACGGCAGCGCATAGAAACCAATATGGTGAGCTAGCATTGGAAATATATATCACATAGATTGCTAGACAGCTATAGTCTATAATACGTTGTCATATCAATATTTAACAAGCTAACCGTTTTTAGCTCGCGAGCTAGCTAGGTTGTCTGGTCTCAGAAATGTCAGGCCAAGATGTCTGTGTCGTTGATGTGAGAGCTAGCAGCAAGCTAACTTAGCTAACGAGACAAGCTAGATAGCTACATTGGCTTCCTATCTAATGGCAATCTCGAGCGCTCGTTTTGAGCTTTCATGCACTTGCCGTCGACTGTAGCATTCTTACCTCTCCGTTCATGCCAGTGATGGAACCAATGTTCCCATTCCCAGTACTCCCCGATGTCAAAAAACCCAAGACAGAGGGTGTTGCCGTGGATTGAGGACTCAGGGCCGTGGCTGAAACCCCGGCCTTGCCACTGGTACTGCAGACAGTGCTGCAGCTACTGCCACCGCCCCGCTTGTTCTTCCTGCGTTTAGCTCCTCTTTTAGCATCAGTTGGACTCATTTTTCCACGAAACTCAGAGACAACTTGCCGTCCAGTAAAGGCAGGGTCTCAGGTGGAATGTCTGGCCCAAACCCCCTGATATAAATAAAGGATAGCAATATTTCAGAGTCTCCAAATGAGACAGCGACACTGAATTTTCAGACTACTGCTAGATTTGAGATTTCAATATGGCCACTGTAGATACATACTCAGGCAAGAATTGCGTCGGGGGTTGCCAGGTACTTTAATATCCCCCTATCAAGACGTCCTAAACTCCTTGCGAGGCCTTTTCCATTACCACACCAATATCCTTTTATTTAAAGTTAAGACGTGTCGTGACTGTGACATACATGATAGCAGAAGAAATCTGAAAAACATCATGCTAGCTATGTTCTACAGAAACATGGTGTTCTTTTAGATTTTATTGTCAGTTGCTTGTGTGATATTATTTAGTTTTCAGTCAGGCAGGGGGCTATCTATCTGTCTGTCTGTCTTTCTGTCCATATATCTATCTATCTTTCTGTCCGTCTGTCTGTCTGTCTGTTTGTCTGTTTGTCTGTTTTTGGTGCCACAAATATGTATGTTATGGTATTGCTTTCGCTGGTTAAAAAGATAGTACATTTTGTGTTTAAAGTGTGACCCATTTCCAATGAACACATACACCGATTTCACATTTATTCAGGAAAAGGGAAGGGGGAGTCTCTTCATTCTGGCAACGCTTGTCTATTCTCTGGCTGATGGGTAATGCAGTTTATTTCTGCAACGAAACTTAACCAACTCAAAAAGTTAATATAAATCATGAAAGTTTCTATAGTCGTTTAATAATTCCATCATATGTATTTGGTCATTTCTCAATCTTAATCTCATTTACTGTCGCTAAAAACTACTGCAGTCAATCACCAGGGGGAGAAAGACTCCGTCGTGCGCAAAATCTGCAGGTCCATTCGATTTGGCAAAACCTGTCAGTAACGCTAGTTTCCGTCCTTTATTGGAATCAAACGAAAGCCAACTAATTGGATGCGATGGGAACACCCCCGCTTTATTCACGTATGCTGCTTCTGCTACAAGATTAAAATACTATAACAATATTAAAACCCAACAAGAAGACACAGTGGTGCCCCACTCTCTGTATGCGTTCAGTCGATTGCCTTGAAACCGAACATGGTAAGCACCGCGGGATGGTTCGAGAGTACACAACAAGATTCGTCTAAGCTTTTGCAATGTTACTAAGTGACCACTGTGCACTCTGGTGTGCAGCAAGAAAACTACACTCACTTTTCCGGGTCTGAACGACTTTATCGAGTAAACCCAATGGGTGCGGAATAAAAGTACAATTGAGAAAATTTACGTTTTTCTGCCGAGAGGACAGGAGTGGGACATTTCGGTATCAGAAAGGAAGATTTGGATTACTTTCTATCTTGCTTGCTAACTTACGTGTTAAGGTAAAGTTGCCAAGAATGATAGGCTACACATCAGTCCAACACAGTCAGGGTGTGTTGTTTGGTAGAAGCTAGCTAGCAGTATGTGGCTAGCTTATGATGTGTCACTTTTGCTACGTAAGTGGTTGGTAGCAGCAAAACACACTTGCTAGCTCACAGTTTGTATTCGTAAAGTTAACTTGCTGGCTATTGCTAACGCAAACGACAAATGGACAGGATTACATTTTAGAGTGCATTATTAGCTAATAGTGGCTACTGTAGACAGTACTGTACCAACTAGTACTACTAGCTGACGATGTACACATCAAGCCCGCCACAGATAGCTACCCTGTCTAGCTAACCAAAGAACACTAGCTCTAACTTCCTAAATATTTGGCATTTTCTAAACGTTAGAGGTTTTGATCGCCAGGTTTTAACCTAGTTTGCATAAGCTACTGTATAGACTAGCCACTAGCAACAATGTGTTAGCTAGCTACAGGTGTTTGCCAGTAAAATCTAGATAAGTCAAACACTACAGTACTGTAGTACTAAGTAGACTGCATGTAACTAGCTTTTTGGTAGTTTGCATAAGCAGAAGTATTGTTGGTTAATTTGTCAGGTTATCAACTCAGTAGCCTACAGTTTACGTGTCAACTTACATTTTATTGGCCTTATTTTTCTTAAAGGTACACGTCATTAATTTTGATCAGATTTAGTGCTATTAGTACCAAAAATAAAATCGTATGATAAGATTTTTTTGGGTAACTAAACATACCAAAACAAACCGTTTCTACGCACTTGCCCATCATTACAAATCATACCGTACAATTTTAGTGATAATGATATACTAATAGTAGGCGACATGAACAATTTAAAGGGTTAAAGCGCCCAGTTACATTCACAAGGAAGTGGCCATTATTCAGTCATAAAAAGACACTGTCTTATGTCTACAGTCCACTGAAGAACAGATAACAATTTTAAATATCCAACAGACTGGCTACAAGGATGGAACCAGGTAGGCTTGTAATCTGTCTTTTTATTAAGAGAACATGAGTTGCTGCTGCAGGTGTGATCAGACATGGGATAATCATCTGGTCCTGAAACCCAAACTTTATAGACCTTCACTTTTTTCTTGATTTAATACATCTGCATCTTGTCAAATCTCGGTGTACATAGCATTTGCACATTGAACCACCTCAGTGTTTATTGTCGCTCTGTGGAACAATGGTTGAATCGCACAGTCACTGTAAAGGTATGTTTATTAAGATGGTTCTGCAAACATCCCACCATTGATTTATACTGGTTGATTCTATTTTGCGGAACAGAACAACCTGTTGTGTCAATGCCATCAACCTGCTTCTGAATAACTTGAAATGACTGCTACTCTGCCTCAGGTGTTGACCACCCCTTTCTCTGAACGTGCCAAAACCTGCCCGGATACCGGTTTTCCAGGGATATGTGTTCATGCCCACCTGTGTGTTTGTTTACAGGCATGTCCGAAGTTAGTCTTGAGGCTGAGTCTGGGGTAATCTCAGACGGGGGCTTGCGAATGGATTCAAAGAACGAAGCTCAGAACACTGAGGAATCCCAAAGTGAGGGAGAGGAGGACGCTAACAGATATCCTGGTGCTGAACATGCAACAGTTTACGAAGAACATCCTGACCCAGTTTCTCATTCAGTCAAGGACAATGTGCAAGTTGACAAAGATGACACAGGAAAGAGGGCCGAGGCACACGATGATGATGATGTTGTTGATGAGGATGACGACAGCGACGGTGGTGCTCAGATAAGCAGTGAGATTCCAGACGGCGTGGAGACTCCAGATCACGGGACTGCTGCTCCACCCTCTGCTGTCAGTGCCGTCTCTGTCAGCGCTGGTGCAGAAACACAAAATGACCAAACTGAGACAGCAGACCAGAATACACCGAAGGGAAACGTTCAAGATTCTCACTCTTGCACAAAGGTGACATCTTATCTTTGTCGTTGGCAATCAACCTAGCTACTCTCTTGAAATTTTTCACTGCAGCACTCAAGTTCAACATTTTGCTCAAATCAAATCAACCTTTGATGAATGCTTTCACGCAAATGGTATCGTTTGGGATCTTTTCTTTTTTGCTTGGTTGGTAGCTTTGCAAAATTATTTAAATTTGTTGTGGAACTTTAAGTTGTAAAACAGGCCGGCGGTATGGTGTGTCTGTGCTTTTTTTGTCTTTGCTTGGTTGGGTTCTTGCTGAAAGGTTTGCTGTACTGTGACATGTTGTAGTTTGTAGCTGATTGCTGCAACTCCACTAGCTGCTCTTTCTTCACGCCAATGATGTATACATTCGCAATCCATTGACTACGAGAAGCTCATCGAGCAACTGCTGTGACAATCATTTCCACTTTCAAGCCTAAACCTGCATTTTCACTGGTTTGACTTTGACAGAGGCCTGTACATGTGACTGATCCCGGCTATGATAAGAATCCATCCCAGTGTTTCCTGTGTGTGTGTGGATACAGCACTTGTATTCAGCAGAGCGTCACATGGCTGGGCAGTGGCTGTAGGCAGAGGGATTTGGCCCCTGCCTTAGTGTTCCCATGCAGCACCAGATCTGCTGTCGCTGTGCCTGACCATTCCAAGCTGTCGGCACTCCATCACTGGGCTTGTTCCCATTGTTGCATCACACGTGGTTTTGAATAGAGGGCTATCGACTGAGAATGGTTCGATAGGCTCCATGACAGTTTTTTTTGTTTTTGTTTCTTTCTTTGTGACTCAGACTTGAGAATGACTGACTTTTTGGTTTGTTCCATTTTGTATTTGTTTTCAAGCCAACCCCTGCAGAAGGCCATGCTGTCCCAGACTGTAGACGCACCTCCCTCCTCATCTCAGATGATCTGCTCTCTGTTCTGCTTCTCTATAGACAAGCCTGCATGCTGCTGTCTTTGTGTTCTAAGCGTACGTGGGCGTCGTGTGGCTCTTAACTATTTATGTTGTGTGTTGGAATCTGATACCTGCAGTTCTGTGTGCAGTGCCAGGATGGCATACTCTGCTGCCAAAGCAATCACAATCATGTCTCCAAGATCATGTCGCTTGTTTGGAGCGTTTGAACTTTTAAAGGCTTAGTATATTCTCTTACTAAAAAGTAAGTTGTTTAATTGATAGGGCGTTAAAACAGTACTATATGCTGTTCGTAGACTGAACATAGGACGCGGGCCATAGGCCTTCCTTTAATCCCGATGATCTCACAAAATGACACGGACAAACTTTGGAACACAACCAGCTTCTAGTTGTTGTTGTCTGAGGCGAGCATATGATCAGATGGCACACAGCAGTACACTTTAGGCCCTTGTCTGTAATATTTTGTCAATTTCTATGCAGTGGGATATAATAGTAAGCAGGAGATTATTGTATTCAGAGATTGAGCATCCGGTTCAGTCTGATTGAATTGGCCTACTTGCATGATAATTCCTGAACTTGATCCTGTCAGTCAGTCTCATGGGCAGGCAACCTTGTAAACTCACAGGTTGCTTTTGGCTCTGATGACATTTTACAATCTTCTTAAAGGCTTCGTAGAGTTGACATGAACTCCCGTACCTGTTCGGGTGTCCGTAGGGTGGATCTCATCTGTGGCACATTTAGCATCCCAACTCTTTTTTTCCAAGTGATTCATTTGAACTACAAGTCTGTGTAGGCCAGCTGTATCTGGTGGATACCTGCATTATTTAGATCGCCGTCTAGGGCTACAGAGAAGTAGAGTCCAGAAATAGATGATGGTGTTTCCTGAGAGAAATAAACCTTGCCTCAACCTCATGACATGCCAATTGTAGAAAAGGTACTTAGACAACATACTTAGAAAACATAGATTTATATTTCACCATAGTGTCATGGGGTCACACATATTGTGACACTGTAGGTCTATGCCTTTTTCCTGTATTTGTTTGGTTTAGAGTGGTATGGCATTCTATGCCAAACTTCCTTGTAGAAGTATAGGTTGTGGTGGTCGAACAGGTAGACTTTTAATTTTTTGTGTGTCTGGTTCAGCATGTCAAAGGCCCAGTTTCCCAGACATGGATAAAGCCTAATCCTAGACAATTAGTCAATTTTCCTTAAGCATAACATGATAGTAATGTATCATTTGGATGTACCGCTAATCAATCATTTTGGGTCACCAATCTTCAACAAATCCTTGACACAGCAAAACCATCCTAGTGTGTAACACAGCCACGGAGGATGATGAATGAGCAGACCTGGTTCTTAAGCGTGCGCTCGTCTGTATGTTACTATGTTACTCCTGCTCTGTAGATGACTCAGTGTGGCTTTGTGGGATGACGTTGCCATGGTTATGGTTACGGTTACGGTCTGATATCAAAGTTGGACCATCTCGCCCACAAGATGGCAGCCCACACCCGCCAAACTTCTGCATGGAGCCTCCCCCTTCTCTCTCTCTTGGTTCATATCCAAACATTTGACGGATAACTCTACAGGACTCCCCTTTCTAAAGCTTTGTCCACTACAGGGTTTTACATGGAGTTCTTCTGCTCTCCGCGCAGGAAAGCACGATGACAGAGGAGGCCCTTAGAAGTCCTGCAGCTGAGATCTCCGTCACCAGCAATGGAGGCCTGGACGACGGCCGCGAAGATGTGTTCACAAGGGTGAGGACACCCCTTCACGCATGCTCACAATCACACACACACAACCACACACAGATATCCTGCATGCTGCACACAACCGGCTTAATACACACACTCCAAACACATTGTAAACATGGATACCATTCACACAAACAGTACATTCTGTCCCACTGTGCGAACTGTTATTTGCAGAATTCAAGAACAGGAACGACACCTAGGTGTATGAGGTACACTAGAATACAATGGAGTCCAGTCCACAGTCACATCCAGTCATTACAAGTCATACATGGACATTGTCAAAGCTGAGAGCAGTTTAAATGAAGCTTAAACAAACTTGGTAACCACAGCCTTGTGGTATACAAGTAGATTGAAGCTTACAGCAGAGCAGGCCAAAGACGGTTGCTTTTGTTACTTGGAACATGTCGAAATCAGCAGTTTGCCCAACAAGACCGAGCCTCTGTCCTCCACCTTATAATGAACTGATTGGTTAGACTGTCTGAAGTCATGGACAGAGTTGGAAGCTTTGGTTTCTGGACATGAACCCAGCCTGTCAATAACATTTGTCTTGCTACATGCCGGTGTGTGAAGTGACTTTGTATAGAAGTTTGAAAGACAGTCTATGCCCCCTCACCCCACACACACGTACGCTCTTCACACACTCACAAGTCCTGGTGTGTCACTTGTCCCCCCCCCCCCCAGGATTCCTCCCGAGGCCCCCCCAGAGCCCTGAGCGCCACAGAGGCGCACGTCAGCCACAGCAGCTTCGCCTCAGCAGAAGGCATCATCGAATCAGGACCATACAGAGGTAGCAGCAATATCCTGTCAACTCAACTGAACTGTAGCCCTAAACGCATGTTGGGTCATTTGTTTAAAGCAGGGGTGTTCATTCCTGGTCCTCAGGGTCCACTATCCTGTCATACTAACATACAGGACAGCGGACCCCGAGGACCCGGACTTGAACACCCCTGGTTTAAAGCATCTATTGCTTCTCAACATTTCCCTTTTAACGTGCTGTGTTTCCTCTTCATTTTTGTAACGTCCGGTTTACTGAATTTCATTGTTTTTTTTCTTTTATGCCGCTGAAGACTTTTTTTGTGTCAAAGGCAGCTGTGTGCTCAAACAGAGAGCCAGATAGTAATGAATTAGACTTTTTAATGATACTCTTCCTCAGTGTATTGTGGTATTTTTGCCTGCATTGCGTTGTGCCACATTCAACAGAGAAACGTGAGAACCTTAGTGTGTGTCCCCTGACAAACTGCCCTACTCTGCCTGGCGGCAGAGAGGAGAGACATTTGAATTTATAAAGGAGGCCTTCCAATTGAGTTTTAATGAATTGCCTCTGATCTCCATTTTGTGGCCCCCGCATTTCCATGTCATTACAACTTCCTCGATTACAGATGTAAATAAATCCCCCTTCTTCCCCCTTGGCAACAGAGTCTGTTGTTTCCGTGTCAAGTTGGGGCTGTCCCTGCCCCAGGTCATGTTGATATTTGCTCACACCTGGCAATGAATAAAGAAGAAGTTGGAGTTGAATTGCATTAGCACCACCCTTTTAAATGAGATTTCATCGAGGTGGTTTAGGCTATTATCATAATGCAGCTCCATTAGTCCATCTTGCAAACAAAACGCACACCGTCAACTCCAGGTTTCAGCCCTAGCGTTAAAGGGTGTGGTTTGGAACGAAGCTCTCTAACGGCTACTCTGACTGTTCCCAGGGTCAGCGAGCCAGCCCACGTCTCCTGTGGCATCTGTGGCTCCCAGCTCGGCCGTGGCTAGCCGCCTGGCGCGCTCTGCCAGCGATAGTCAGGCTGAGACAGGTACCGAGAGAGAGAGAGGAGATGTTGTGGACCTGTCGCTAGCTACACCCAGCACTAACAGCAGCTATACTGTATTGCTACTTCTGATTAGGCTTATGTCTCTCCCTGTTCTTTGGTCCGGGTTAGCAGACGGGTTAGTTTCAGACACAAACCCCCCCCTCCTCTTCCTCTTCTTCCTGTTCATCACCTGACGTAATGGCAGTTTCCTGGCTCCCTCCTCATCTGCTTGTCCGTGCTGTGCCGGATGCCCTCTCACTTTCGGTTCGTACCTTCTTTGTGACCCCTGGTGACCCCTAACACTGTGGGGGAAGTATTGCTAGCACGGACGGTCTTCCTCATGCTCTAACACTGCTGGGTCTGCCAAGCTTGCGTCTTTACAGGACTTTCAATGAGCATTTCTGCCTGCAGCCTGTTCCCCTCTTGTACTGCACAGCCTGGCTGATGTCGCTCCTTGCTGATTTATTCTTCCTTGCTCAACTAAAAACAATCCCAATTTAGTTGTTTCCATTCACAAAAGAAATAATTGTTGTTGTTGAAAGAAACAACAACACATACATACCTTTCTGTAATGGTACTCTTAACTGTACATTGTTCCAGCCGGACTCTAGTCTCCACCACTGCGTCATGACTGGTTAATGTTGTGTGCGGTGACTCCCATAACAAACACATGGTCGTTCTGTACAGGCACTATGAGAGGGCCTTCCCAGAGCGGAGCGGTGGTTCTGGCAGATGATCTGAAGAACCCGGCCATGGAGAAGCTGGACCTAGTGAGGAAGTGGAGTGTCAACACCTACAAAGTAAAGTTTTTTTTAATATATATACATTTTCTCCTTTTCCTTTTTTGATTTCTCCGTACCTCTTCTCTTCCTCATTCAGTTTTCTCCCAGTCTGTTGGGATCTCAGCAGGGGGACTGAAGCCACTGGCATCTGCTTCTGGCAGCTCTCACACACACATACTCACATTCTTACAGTCCCTCACACACAATCACAGTCTCAATCTCACACACACACACGCACACACATGCTCACCAATAGGTGAAGGGATCTCTAGTCCGTTTTATCTGATCATGTTCATGTTTAACTACTGTTTGACTTCATATTCAACATCATTGAAGTGACTGAGCCCCAGAGAGAATGATTATTGGCATTTCTAATCTAGTTGATGAGTTATTTCTTCTCTTTACCTAATCAACACAGAGTACTTGGACTTATCCAGAACTAGGTTTTAAATACTTATCATTATTGTTTAGGTTGATATAAACTGTGAGTAGCACTCAACAATGGATGCCAAATACCAGTAGCCTGACACTAACCCTAGCCGTCCCTATGTGCCCCCCCCCCCCCCCTCCTTGCACCAGTGCACCAGACAGATTCTGTCGGAGAAGCTGGGCCGCGGCTCTCGGACCGTGGACTTGGAGCTGGAGGCCCAGATCGAGGTGCTGAGAGACAACAAGAGGAAGTACGAGAACGTGGTGAAGCTGGCCCAGACTCTGGCCAATCAGCTGTCCCAGATGATGCAGACACAGAGGCAGCTGGGAGACGCCTTCGCCGACCTCAGCCTCAAGTCACCTGAACTCCACGTAAGCCGTAGATGTCTGGTCACTTCCGGGTTTGCCCAAAAAGCATCACCGTTACCATGGAAGCTCTGGTTCTAGACTGCTGGTCTAGCTTCTCAAACACCTTATGGAGTATTCTTATTTTATATGTATTCATACATTCATACGGTCTTTGTATATGTCGTTCTGAACAGCCTATGTATTCTTCAGAAACCTCAGCGATAGTACATTATTGATGTCATACATCAGTCTGCCTTGATTCATGTTCTGTATGGTCCTGTTTATATTATTATGCAGGTTTGGTAAGGCAACCTGTAATAAAAAAGTGATAAAGCTGCATCCATTTCATGTGAATGAATCAAAACACATGAAAATAAAAGTTATACTGGTGGTGCATTATTGATGCATGCAGCAACTACATTATTTTATTTTCATATCTGGTTGAGCATTAACAATCTGTTTTGTTTATGGTTGCTGTGTAAACGTCAGTTGTAAAGACAATTTGGGGCCGTAAACTGGGTATTCCATGTTACTTCTGTGTTATCGGATGTCTACCCACACACACACACACACACACACACACACACACACACACACACACACACACACACACCTGTTTCTAAATTATAGTGTTTGTGTGTGAGACTTACAAGTCTTAAAAACTGAATAACTGTATTGTGTGAATGTTTCCTCTTTCAGGAGGAGTTTGGCTACAACGCTGATACCCAAAAGCTCTTGTCCAAAAATGGAGAAACCCTTCTAGGAGCCATCACCTTCTTCATCAGCAGTGTCAACACCCTGGTGGACAAAACAATTGAGGACACCATCATCAACATCAAACAGTATGAAACAGCCAGGTAATAGCAGTGATGTCCCCCTTCACCGTCTTGTGTTGTCTGCTGCACAGACACAGAATGTGGCACAGCTTTTTTTTGTATCTACATAGTATTTACACATAGAATTACGTATTATAAATATTCAACATATTTTTTAATTTTCAGCTTTTTTTTCAGTTTAATCACATTTTAGTTTGATGTACTACTGGAGTATCCTTAAAATAGAATACACTTCAAATAAAGTCAGTGGTTGACCCTTGCCCTCTTCTCCAGGGTTGAGTATGATGCGTACCGTACGGACCTGGAGGAGCTGAACCTGGGCCCCCGCGACGCCACCACCCTGCCCAAGATAGAGCAGTCCCAGCTGCAGTTCCAGATCCATCGCGACAAGTATGAGAAGATGCGCAATGATGTGTCCGTAAAGCTAAAGTTCCTGGAGGAAAATAAGGTGGGATTGAAGATGGGCTTCTTTCAGAAACTGATATGTGTGCCTAAATATGTACAGTGTTGGCAGAGCCGGCCCAAGGCATAAGCAAACTAAGCGGCTGCTTAGGGCCCCCGTGGCCACCAGAGGGCCCCCAAGAGCACATGAAATTACAGCTTAATTCAAAACGTATATATATTATTTTAATGGTAATTATACAAATTCGGAGGGGCCCCCAAATCAATTCTGCTTAAGGCCCCATAAAGGCTTGGGCCGGCCCTGAGTGTCGGTAAACAGAGTGATTGTTAGAATTAATTCGGTTTTACTTAACTAACATCGCTGACCTTAGCTGATCTTTGAAAGCAAGGTTTTACAGTCTGCACATTAGCAGAAGTTCTTCAACAAACCTTCCATTTGGCCTGTCTAAAGTGTGTACTTAATACAACTGTACATTACACTGGGAGAGCTTTGTATCAATCAATCACAGTTTTCTGTCGAGAGAAATCCCCTAATGGTTTAGAGTATTTACAATCCGCAGTGACTTACCCTGCTGTATGTGTTTTTTTTTCCTCCTCAAGGTGAAGGTTTTGCACAACCAGCTAACCCTCTTCCACAATGCCATAGCAGCGTACTATGCAGGGAACCAGCAGCAGCTGGAACAGACGCTCAAGCAGTTCCATATCAAATTGAAAATGCCCGGTGGGGACACTCCATCTTGGCTGGAGCAGCACTAAACACCCTCACCCTCTCTTTAGAAACCTCACTCGGGTTCAATTGAGAGTTTTGGCGGGAAGGGAAGATTCCAGAATTCCAGAGAAGCCATTCAAAAGCCTCTCCAAGCTTCTTATTTTTCCTCTTATTTCAGAATTGTGTACCTCTTAGGCAAAGCAAAAAAAACAAAGAAATTAGGAAATCAAACTAAGAAAGAAAAAAAAAAAACTTATATATACATCAAACTCAAAGAAAAAAATAAGTTATGCTCCTATTTTCTGCTACTGATGGGATTCTTTGACATATTGTGTAGTGAAGTTAGTCTCTCTTTTCTTCATCTTTTTTACTTGAACTGTGGCAGAACTTTCGAAAATCATGGGGAAAGCACTTTTGTATGTTCTGACGATCAAGTTACAAGCAGTTGAAGACTCTAAATACGTTAGGAACGTGTAAAGGCCTATTTTATTCCAACATATGAATGATGGATATCTGCAAATCAGAAGAGGTGGTGCTACATTAGTGCTTCAGTAGGACAGTACTTCTAACATTTTGACATCTCCGCTTTCGGAGAAAGGGGTTTGTAAAAATCAATAAATATCTGGTCACCCATATGTGAGTGGTTCTTGGGGAAGTAATCATTAGGATTAAATGAAGCACCACAACCATGATATGACATAGGTTTTAACATATGTATGACAATAGGAATGTGTTCAGGTTGTCAGGAAATCACTGTGTATACAGTGTGAGCTAAACCTGTATACCTGTCTTTCATTGGTTAATTCAGTGTCAGTGACAGGATTGTCATGCAGTTTGTAGAACCTAATGATGTCCAGTTTTAAGAAATACTTCCCCATTCACCCTCTGTCTGGAGGACTTTACATTTGAGTAATTCCAGATAAGTTAAAGGTCCAACCTTACCTTGCAACTTGACGTGCCTTGTATCTATGTCTTTTTACCTGCCCTGTTGTTTGATGTTGCACTCCAGTACTATCACATTGCACATATGCCTCAATGAAGAATCATTTAATAAGTAATTTTTTCAAAATACCAACACTCAGCCAGTTTCAGTCCCAAACTGGTCAGATGTGGATAATGGACCAATCAAACACATGCACACGAACGGAACACGTTTCCTAGTGGGATCGTTAGCAACATCCCAGCGTTAGACAGCAATCACACAGACACTAATGACATTCAGACTTTTTGAAATGTTACTCCATGTATCTTTCTGCTTTTTAGGATATTATACCACACATTTATGTATTTTTGCAACTAATGACAACACATTTTAAGAACTGAATGATATGTAAACCAAAACGGAATGAAACTGTTTGTACATAGGAAAGACCAGCATTATCTGTCTGAGCTGCTAACCTCATTTATGTGGGTTGAATCATTTTTTTTAAGAAGACTGGTATTCTAAACCAACCTTGACTTTCCTTTGACGCTTTGTCTTTCCTTCGTATAGCGAGTGTGTGTGCGTGTAAATTGTACAACAATCTGATGTTCACAAACTTTCTGATGTAAACATAGATGAACATATATATTTGTAATTTCCTCTTTTTCTGAAGACTTGTGGAGTTATATCTTGTAAATATGACTTGTTTATTAACAAATGTTAAAAAAACTGGTTTCTGAATGTTGTGTAACATCTTTTGGGAAAAATTAAATAAAAATGTCTTGAGAAAAGAACGACTCAATTTGTTTCCAGTACATTTCATGTTTTTTTTATGATGCATTTGTTCATGTTAACACCAAAGCCTAGTGTGCAGAGGTACTGTCTTTAGACCAATGCTTTAGATTTGTTATTATGGTCCTTCACTATTGAGAATGGGTGCACCTCTATTGACTTAAAAGTGCTTCAGTGTAGGGATCTTGGGGTGGTAGGTGGGTCATGTTGCAGCTTGGACTCCCTCCAGGTCCATTTCCTTTGAGTTGAGGCTTCTACAGGTGGACAACTTTTTCTTTTCATCAATGCCACACCCAGCTTCTTTTATAAACTTCACAGGAACTTGATTATCCTCTTAAACATAGAGAGGAAGTGGGGTGGAACCTCTGTGTTAAATGTAATGTAAACCAACATTATAATGTAAGGCTGGAAGCTTACAGACTCTTCAGGAGCCAGAGATGTTCTACAAAAAGCATGGCCCCAGGCTCTGCCATTTATCAACCAGGCTACAGAGCTTGGGAATACATCGAACGCAGTCATTTTTGGTTTCACTGACTTCACGGCCAATTCAAAAGTTAAATCTTCCCCATCTGTATTAAAAATACATGTGACAGGCCCAGGGCGCATGGTGTCAATAATGAATACACATCTTGCCCATCTTTCTCCCTATGTATTATTCTGTGTCTGGGGGATCCAGAACTGTCAAAAAGTATGGTTAGGACATGTGAAATACAGTTCTTAATAACGTTATTTTGATAGCCAACAGGTAATGGCAACAAAAGCTATGAATTCACTTTGGCATTTCCAGTGTCACTCGACTGCAACAACTGTCAGCATTTATATGGCACCATGGTGACAGTACCAACCCCCCACAAACAATCACACACAAGTGTGCGGGTGTGTGTTCTAAATCTGATCACTATATGCATGTTTGTCCACAGATCCGCTGATCTAGCATACAAAGTGACAGCCAATCTACACTATTACACAAGGGTTAGAGGCCCATTTGCTTAAGTGCTCATCAAGCATCTATACAGCACACATGCAAGCCATCCACCTCCCCAAGGACATCAAAACAAGGCAATGGTTTTGACTAACATCAGCATGATGTTATTGTGTGTTTTGTACTTACGGAAAACATGTTTTATCCTTCGGATGGAACACAAAAATTGACAGTCATGGATTGAAATGTGCTTGTGATTTTTGCTATATATTTTGGAATAATTTTAATATAGATCCCAAATTAGGTTTGCATCAACAACCAATGTCAACTGCAATGTACTCAAATTTCTTTTCAAGATAATTAAAACAAAATAATTTGCTTTCCCTGTTTTTCCTAATTGCTCCAAATCTCCAGTTGAGTAAAACTTTTATTATACACCTCAGCAAGAGATAGATAGCTGCAGGGTAAGTGAGAAGGAAAGGGTGTGGTTAGAAATAAGGTTTCAAATGCACTGAGAACTAATTCATTCATGCCTTTTTTTAATGAATACCCTGCAGATGTTTCATTCAATGATTAATTTATCTATTTCTGTCTGGGCAATGACTAACTAATAGAGTCAAACTATCAGTTCCATCTAGAGTTTATCAAGTGATTAGACATCAACTAACTAAGGCACAGTAGTTAAAACTTCTGCGCCTCAACTTTTTATTTGTAATTTAAATTATACAAGAAACATTATTTCCTAGACTGGTGCATTAACCGGTCACACATAACAATGTATCACCTTGTAATAACAAAACAATAGACTGGAAGAGAGAGAAGTGCACCACTTGTCGCAGCCTCCTATAGTGTCGCGCGCTGGGCCGCAAGCAAGGGGTGGTCGCATCGCGTTCACCTGGACCAATCACGTTTGAGAGAATGCACGCGACCGCCTTGGTCGCGGCTGATGCTACTGCCGCCTGTGCCGCCCTTTACTAATTCCTGCTGGTCTCCTCCTGAGCAGCAGCTACAGAGGACACCGATGCTGCACCAACGAACAAATTACAACGCAACACCTTTTCAGTCTCTGGAAAGCGCTCTTACTAACCACTACGTTATCCTTGCGGATTATTTAATATGTGTCCTACCATTCTGTCTGTAAGAAACGGTGAGTCATGCATTGATATTTGTTATGACTTTGAATTTAAGGGTCTGCAATCAAGGAGGTTTACTCAGTGCAGCTGTGTTTGTGATGAAGCCTAACCTGTGATTAAGAAATTAGGTGGCTGTTAAATGTTTTCACGTAAAGTTCCGGGAATCTTAAAAAAATATATGGATTTCACCTAACCTTAATTTGTCCTATCTTGTCACGGTTTATAGTATTCAAAATGTGGACTAGAGAGAATAAAGCGTGGTTACGAAACCATTGCGTTCATTATACTACAGTAGGCTACTGCTTAAAATGCAGATAAACTAATTCCTCGAGGTCAAATTTACTAATTGAATCCTCTTACACATGAGTAGTAGTCAGTCTTTTATAAAAAATTACACTGGGTGACATCAACTAGATCTCTGACTCCAGCAGATTGTAAACAGATGTTTGCCTCTTTTTTAAACATTATGCAATGTCGATATTCATTTCATTAGTAGGCTACTGTAAATTGCATGAATCAATAGGGGACTCATAATATTTGTTATAGAAAATTGTAGGCTTTGTGTGTCAGACAATTTCTCATAATTATTTAATTGCTTTTGCCTGAAGCATCTAACTCTTCTACACAATTGGAAACAAGTTCATAACTGTTCTAACAATTCTATCTTTATTGTGCATGTTCTTGAATCAACCAGTTTTTTTGTGACCCCTTAATCTGTCTGTCTTTATGTAAGTCTTTGTAAATATGTCTGTGTAGACAAGTCCCCAGATCCTGACTTCTTTGGTCTTTGTATTATATTTCTCATGCTGGGATGAATTAGGGAGCGATCCATTCAAGTGTTAGGAACAATGTTCCAGAGAAGGGAAAAGAAGCTCACAGGGACAGGTCAAGGGGGAGGATGGTTTCACCCCTGTTACCCAGGAGATAGAGACTAAGGGGTGAAACTCAATTTTGTGGAGACATAGTAAGGGGGAACAGTTTTTGAGAACTGAATTCATATTATTATACTGGGATGGAATGTGAAATGTGTTTTTAGTTGAAGACTACAGTGTTAAAAATAGTCAAATCTGTGTTTTGGTATTTTAAATACTGTAGCTTGTGATAGAGATGTAACCTAAACACTGGGTGAATTGAAAGTTATTCCAGTAACAGTGTACTAGTCTCACTGATATTACATGTTGAAAAGCGAATGTAAACTGCTGTTGGACTGCTATGCCCTGGCAGTGGAAAAGGTCAGAGTTGTAAACTGCATGGTGTTGGTACAGAGCAGAAAATGTCAAGTCTTCCGTCTGCATTGACAGACTGGAAGACAAATTAGAATTTGTGGTGGAAAGGCAAACCTGTTCCGAATACTGTATGATTGGTTTCACTCAAGCAGAATGTAAGGGCTCAAATATAGACTTATTTTAAACATATTTCATCTATACATGAATTTGAAAGGCTTGAAATGTATACATGTAATACATGAATACAGGTAAATTATAGGTAGCATGTTGGCTTTGGGGGTTTTGCTCGAATTAAGATTGCTTCCAGGGGTTTCCTGTCCGGTTATATGGGAGTGTCCTTCTGGGCACTAAGGTAATTCAAGCTGTGTGAGTTACTCCTTGTTTGGCCTTATGACTTCTTTTCTCATTAGTCTTGCTTTGAGTGAGCCTATGCCTCAGGTACCCCCCCCCCTCCACACACACACACACACACACCACCAAGTAAACATCAGGTGTTTTCAAGCCCCTCCCATCTTTCCACCGGTTATCTATATGGTAACCCCAACAACCTCTCCTTCTCTCTCCTCATCATACTAGTGTTGTCAACAAACACCTGTTTGGAGTTTACATCATTTAACCTTAGTAATTTAAGTGTTTCTTTCCAAGCTTAAGCAATTGTACTAAGCATGTGATGTTTGACCAGTATGTCTGACCATAATAGTGACAGAAACTTGGGACCAGGCTAGTCTGCTGGGTTCAATTATAAAGATAACAGCAGTTAGAGTGAAGAGCTGAGCGTTAGTTCAGCTTCAGCCCAGACACTCACCACCTGTTTGCAACAGAACAAAGGAGACAGATTCAAACCTTTGTTTTGATGCTTGCTTCAGTTCACCATGTTTCCCTGTGGGGCATACACTCTGTCCTCTCAATAGAATCCCTGTTGTTTTTATTCAACTATCCTTAAAAATTGATAAAAAGATGGAATTACTTTACAGAATTACTTTCGTAGACACATGAACCTATGTTCTAGACTAAGATTTAAGTCGTTAATCAGCTATGGGATAAAGAATTTTGCTCTTGGGTGGCAGTTGTGTTTTTATGTTGCTGTAACACATATGGTTGAAGCACCATACACTAAATGGGTATTTTAGAGACTTTAGCAGGGAATCGTCAGGCTTGCTGTGGCACGTCGGAGGTATCACAATACAAGTGAGTTCCAGTAATGGTACTGTATGATATGACTTACGATGGGGAAATCCAGTCTGTATGTTTGCTATTTGTATCTATGTCAGCGTAAGAGTGGCCATGTACTCTCTGAGGCCCATGTTTGGATATTTCACCTTATTCATAACAGTGGCTCCTCGTCAGCATCTAGCCTATACTGGTACAGTAGATCTCACAATGACAGAGCAAAACAGAACCTGTCTTCCCCCCGCCTCCTGCCTTCAGACCCACAGGCTATGATTAAGGGATTGGTGCTTTGCTTGTGGACACGTTACGTGAAGACCAACTGTGTTCAGACGGGTTCTGAAACCTATACACATGTACTGTACCGTGTAGAAGTGGTTTATTTATGTAGATGAACAAAGATTAAATTAATGATACCCCTTATTGTCATAAATAAGTCGAGGCAGGGATTTGATGTTTAAGGTACTGTAAATTAATGGCCATTTGACATGCAAGCAATCTCTTTCTGCCTGTCTCAGCACTATCCATAGTCAATGGGGTGTGTATGCTACAGGGTACGTGTGTGTGTGCGGTGCCTTATAGACCATAACATGATGAGAAGACACTGACCCTGCAAGAGTCTTGAAGCAAATCAAAATATGTTGCTCTTAGTTAATGATTCTAACTTTCATGTCTGCCTGCCTTGGGAAGTGGACAGAATAGAAAGAGTATTGAAGAAGAGTGTGACTAAGTGCATGCTGAGTTCTGTGATATTATTGATATATTAAGACCCACTGTAGAAACACATTTGCTACCCCAGGCTCCTAGGCTTCCCTAACCTTCATTTCACAAAGCACAATCTTTCACATCTGAATGGTCTCCGAAGCAAGGAAGCCAATGGCCCAATTATTGTGCCGCTATCGTACGATAAGGGCTCTGTAACCCAGAAACCCACTTTTCCTCCCACAAGCACCAATGTTACAGGTACCTACCAGGTCAAACTCAAATGCAGAGCTGCCAACATCGGCCTCACGCAGCAACAGCAATCCGAGCCTCGTTTTATATGTGTCAGTCATGCGTGTGTGTGAGGGTGTGTGTGTGTGCATAACGTGTGAAAACAACATCTCCGGCCAGCTTGAGTTAGCACGGGGACTAGCCGCAAGGTTGGCTCAGTGTTTCCGCAGTGGATTTATGCTCTCTAATGAGCCAGTAGATCAATAATGAGGACGGCACAGGAGAGATGGACTGAGATTAGCTGTGCACTGACAGGCTCTGCCATACTGCTGGATGTCATGATACTGATTATGTTGTTGTTTGCCTGATGTGAAACATTTACAGGCCTTGAAGAGTTACAATGTTGTTTTCGTATTCGTTTGCGCTGTCGAATGGTTGCTTGCTTGCTCTATTTCTTTCTTCCTCCACTGTAAAATGTCAAAGATCATGAGTATACTCAGACGATGCGTGAACGTAGGCCTCGTCTCTCTGTGTCGTATCACACTCCACTGGCGGAGGGAAAGAAGATTTGAGGCACTAAGTCGAGAAATGAACTGAAGTGTCATTACCGTCACCTCCAGACAGAGCCCTCTCTCTCTCACAGCGAGTGGGTTCATACTAAAGAGAGAAGGAATTGCAGGGTATGAATAGTTGACAAACTTTATAGGTCACTGTTGTATCATGACGGGGGAGAATCAGGGCAGTTTAGAGTACTGATTATTGTCACCTGCCCAGTGATTACATTAGAAACTAGGTTCATGTTGGTATGAAAAAAGACTTGATATGGTACAGACCTTCTTTGAGTTGTGGAAGAATATTCACATTTGATGCTAAATGGTAATGGATTTAGTAGAACAGGGTGAAAGATATATGTGAATGATATACTCCTTGAGTATACAGCAGTTGGATGCAACAGTCTAGTTTGAGAACAATCTTTCTGTTCTGTTCATCTGCGTTTTGACTTCCCTCCAGAAAGTTCAGACAACAGTAGGTCTTACAGGGGTCTGGGAGTAGGCAAGAAAACAATGTGGTAATCTGACAAAAGCTCATTAACAGATTTGGGAATAAGAAACCTCATTTATTTCTCTGACACCCAGTGGAATGAGCCGGAACGTTCTGCCAGTTTCACTTTGGTTTGTGTTGTTTTTTGTATATCTCTGCCCTTTCTGCCAGTCTGTACCAGCCACCCTCGATCTACAGGTCAGACCTGTTTAAATTTAGTTAAATTCTGCATTCATAATTTTTATAAGATCCATCTATGTAACCTTCTGAATGAACGCCAACCTGGTAGAACTCACAATTTGAGATTCAAATGCACCATGTTGATCAAACAAAAGTTAATCATGATTGAAATCTTTGAAACACAACCTGAAGGGGAAACAACTTTCAATATTGATATGACACATGCAAAGTATGTGTTCCTTTTTGGGGTCATGAATAAAGCATTTGTATGAAAACGTATGTAAGGTATATGTGGCCCTGTTAGATGGATGCTGGTGTGTCTCTGCTTAGGACAACCGGTCAGTCTCAGAATGTGAGACGGAAAGAGAGATTATTTCAATAATGTGAATATTCAGTGATCCTCAAACCAATTTGGTCCAAGTTTCTTAGACCAAATTTACGTAAAAAGTTCCACACAAGCACTAAGCTTTCAATCGTATCAAGTATTTGGTAAGTCCTTATCCCCCCTTCTTCTCAAGTCTGATTTGAATTTCTCAAATAAAAACATTGTTGTCCGTGTTGTTGCCCAACTTCCGACAGCTTAGCTCGTGCTTTTATTGAGACTCTCATATTTATCTACCAGTATGGAGTTGTTCTATAGTCAGAACATAACCATACACTCAATATGAGACTGCAGACCACATGCAATACATCTCCTCTCCTTCAATAACGTGACACATCTAGAAGTAAAAACGACATCACTGCAGCAGATGTTAAGTATTCAATAGTCTGCAAAAATGACTTTGATAGATATCAGAAAAAAAACACACAATATGACATCATATTGTTTCACTCTGCACAACTATTTGACTCCCTTTCTTGTCATGTAGGCCCACAGTGACAAGTTTAGTCTGGTTTACACAGACGCCACCAGGAAGGGATATCCAGTGAAGTATGAAATGGATGGAGCAGACAGGTGTGGCTGAGGGACGTATCAGGAAACACCCCAGATAGATGAGACATTGTTGATGCAGCCTGTGGCCATCTGTTAAATCTGAATGAAATGCTGTGCTATCACTGCAGTAGCCAGGAACTGTTGTACTGTCAAGGGTCTGCCTGTTTGCCTCATGTACCATTAAGGTTCAGTTTCATAGATGTGTTTGGCTAAGTTAATCTTTTGTCTGGGTCTCTCTGTCTGTGTATGTGTGTGTGTGTGAATGTGTGTACACTTTTCCACCCTCCATCTAATGTGTCAACAGACTGAGTCATATCAGGTTGAGGGAATGAAGCCAGTGGCCATTTAGACCACTGAGTTTCAACGGTGATGTGCCTTTAACCCCTGGTGTCGCTCCCTGACTGTTGACAACCTGAAGCCTCCTGCGTAATCCCACGTGCAGATCAAGGCTGTTGGAAGGATAAAAAACAAAAAAAACAAAAAGATCGAGCGCCGGAGCCCTCCACCAAGTGTTTCCCTGGCGATGATGACGGAGCAGGATTGAGCAAACCCCCTTGAGCGAGCGTGCCCCTCTGAACCTGCTGTGGGAATGAAAGACCCAGTGAGGGATTAACCAGCTCAGGAAGTGACAGGATGTAACAGCTTCCTGGGGGACGCTGTGTTCGAGTCTTTCCTCTCTGATCTGGGGCAGAAAGTGGCCCTTTGACCCCCCCAAATAAGGAGATGTTTTGGCTACTGTAGTACTGTAGCACTTTTTGTCTGGGAGGGTTTAGGTTTTGGTGAGGGGTTCATATTAGGTGAGCCCCTTGTCAAAGTTGACAGCCCACACACACTCAACCCTCCCAGTCTCGTGAGTAGATACTATGTATGACCTCCAAGGCCTTCCTTGTCATCCACCCCCCACCCCAACCCAACCCAGCCCCGCCCACTACTTTTAAAGACCAGAATTGGAGAGCCATTGTCCCACTGTCTCGACCCTCCACCCTTTCTGGATACAGGCTGGAGCTACATTAGCGTATCAAGTCTGGGAGGGGCAGTCCTGTCACTAATGGTGACTGATGATGGTGATAGGAAGGCTGGGAAACACTTTACATCCAAATTCTAAGGTTATAAACGTCAGTCAGTAGGTAAGGCCTTAGTAAGTTAGTAAGTCTTACTAAGACATATTCATGTTAAAAAGTATCAGATAAGGGCCTTCTTACATTTGAACTGACACTTATTACAAGCACCTGGATCTGAAGTGTTACCCTAACTCTAACCCAAAGGCTGCAGGATAGGACAGCTGCAGGACTCTGTCCAGTCACACCCCCTCCTACCCACCTGTGTCCCTCCTTCAGAGCTGTGTGCTCCAGGTACACAGAGCGCTGGGGTACGGTCATTCAGGCCTGTCTGTCTGCTCCCCCAGGGCCCTTCATAGTGTTACAGGTGGTTTCAGGTGTCTGGAGGGAGAAACAGACACCTTAGGTGTTTTGGAGTATTTCCCTGGCTTTTGTGTCAGTCTGCCTCCAGCGACATGGCATGTCTGCACTGTTGTTTGTAGAATAACTGTCATTGCTAGCTTTGTGTCTGTAGGAGGAACACAAGCCTGAGACATCTTTGGCAAAGGGAGTTGACGGGTGATTTCAAATGAGGGCGCTTCTGCCATGAGGCTCAGCTTCTAAATGGGACGTTTTTAGGAAAATCTCCAGAAGGATACTTGAGAGAACGCATTAAGCATTTATTGACTTTATAGCATTAAGATTGCTATGTATGCTTGTAGAATGTCCATCAAGGACAGCAGCTGCAATAGTCACCTCTCTCACAGAATCAGAGCTTGCAGCAGTTTTTTTTTGTGTGTGTGTGTGTGTGTGTGAGAGAGTGCGTGTGTGAACCATGCGACTCCGAAGCAGCTGACTTTGCTGCAAAGACGACGGGGAGAGAGGGAGAGAGGAGCGATGAGCGAGCCAGCAGACAGACTTAACCCTTCCTCAAACCCCCCTACCTCATACTGTACCCAGCCGCGGCCCCTCCCCTCTAGAGCCCCGTCACGTCCCTGGGCCTTCAACACGGAGCCGCAGGGTGGGCCAGACGCTCTCCTCCCCTCTCCACATCTCGCTCATGAATAAGACACAAGCCAGGCAGGCCGGGACGGAAGACAGCACGGACGACTGTGGAACATGAGGTAGTCTGTGACATCAGAGACGTTAATTAGTAACGACCCCTCCCCTGGGTGTCAGGTTCACGGGGCGCCGACAGACATCGCCTCCACCATGTTCCAGGGACTGCTCACGTTAACTTTGAGGGACTTTCCTTTTCAAGTGAAGTCATTTTGTGTAGTCATGCTCTGGGAACATCTGTTCACCTCTCTTTCTCTCATACGTAGGCAAACGCTAGGTAGTGGTTTAATCAGCTCATTTCCTTATTGAAATACAAGTTATTATGCAAACTTAGATATCTTATACATTTTATGCAAAGCTCAGTGACAAGGATACACATATTCCCATTGATCCACCCCTTGTCCAGTCACAGTACTATGGTAAACAGATACAGATGGAGAGTCAGGGCAGCCTGTGGCATTTTCACTGTCAAGTAAGGGATCTGTGTGCTTATCCATTTAAAGTCACTTCCTCAAAGATATAAACGGCAAATATACAGCACCCAATTCAAATTAAAATTGAACATACACTATCATTACAGTATAACCTCGTTTTTTTGACCTTCCCAAGATTCCAAACTGTTCAAAACAAACTCTGCTACAGTTAACCATTCCTGCTGCCTCCCCCAAGGGTAATGTCAGGCCTCCTGCCTGGAGTGTCACTGGCCATTTTACACCCTACAGGTTGACTTCAAGGACTTCCACGTGAAACAATGATGTCTGTAGTTCCCTGGACTGTGATTCCTTGGGCTGGGGGGACCTCGGGCTCTTTGATGTTTGGTACCCCTTAATTTCAGGTCCCCCCGGTGTGATATGCTTGAGCGCCCACAGATAATCCTCCCCTGTGTTGTTTTTGTTCCTCCTGCAGAACCATGGCTATTCCCATAAGCTCCGCCCCCACGGGAGGTGCCCTCCGCATGCCCTGCACAGCATGATGGGATACCTGCTGGGCGAGGAAGATGGACAGAGCCAGGGAACATGCTGACTACTTAATTTTGACATCACATACAAAACCGACCCTCTCTTAAACTCAGGGAAAGGCTTAGACTCTAGGAGCATTTAGGAATTTACATACATTTACATTTAAATTTAGTCATTTAGCAGATGCTCTTATCCAGAGCGACTTACAGTAAGTACAGGGACATTCCCCCCAACGGAAGTAGGGTGAAGTGCCTTGCCCAAGGACACAACGTCATTTTGCACGGCCGGGAATTGAACCGGCAACCTTCTGATTAATAGCCCAATTCCCTAACCGCTCAGCCATCTGACTCTTTAAAGCGTTTAGACCATTTAGACTGTCTTGGTGAAGTCCTGCAGACATAGTATTAGTGCACCTGAGGAAAGCTGATGTGATAAACTTAAATTGACTTAAATTCCCCTGAACCTACAAGGAGGGCCTAGAGTGGCACTTGCATGTCGGCCCCTCCCCCTTGGCACTAGCCCCGCCCCCCACCCAGCCTACCCCCTGTCGGGCTGTGATGCATGTTATGAGTAGCCAATCCCCGACAAATGAGAGAGAGAGCTGCAGCAGCGAAGGTAGCAGCAGTGCCGCCACCACCTCCGACCCCATGTCTGGAGTCAGCTCCTCCGACCCGCCCCTCTCCCACCGCCATGAAGCCCCGCCTCCCCCTCCCCTCCCCCCACCTTTCCCTGGGGTCCCGCCCCCTCTGCCCGCGTCCCTATCCAACCACGGCCCCAGGAAGAAGCGCCGCGTGCGCAGCTTCTTCTGGAAGCCCATCCCCGAGGAGAAGGTGCGGGGCAAGCCCAACATCTGGACCATGGCGGTGCGGCAGCAGCAGTACCAGATCGACGTGCGCTCCGTGGAGGAGCTGTTCGGCCAGCAGGAGGAAGCGGGGTCGAGGCCGGGCGACACCCCGGCCGCCGGATCCTCGGCACGCATCGCGCGCTCTCGCTCCTTCAAGGAGAGCAGCAAGGACGAGGTGAGTGACACGGCCCCCAGGGGCTGATGGGAACCTGGAGGGCTTCCGCACAGGAGGGGTCTCTGAGGTCACAGTAGGACCTCAGGACCTTTGCGGTGTGGTCTTGTGAGGAAAAACTGCCTGACTGTAAATATGAAACATAAGTATGAGAATGCCAAAAACCCTTTACTGTGTGTCATACTAGTCTGTTCATTCAGGGAATCCACTGCTGTCCATATACAGTCTGGAATTCTTTTCCAGGAATATTGCTGTTACTCACATTTAACCAAAACAGTAACACAACTGCATTGGCTGTACATGTAGGTATTGATCTGTGGTGGTGTGTCAGATCATTGTCCTGGACAGCCCTGACGATCAGTCCTGTAAAGCGATACTCTAGTGAGGGGTCAGGAGGCTCAGAACACAGAAGGACTTCCCAGCATCCCCTCTGCTTCTCACAATGGTGCCTTCAGTAACCATACATGATAGAACAATTGTTATCACGTCCACAAACCTCTTGTTCTGTCCTCAGGGAGTCCAAATATAGCTTCTACACACACGCACATGCAGTGCCTTTTGAGTGGAGGCAGACCGTAGATACTATGGCTACAGGAACAATAGTGTTGTGTACCAGAGCTATATCTGAAGTGCTTTTTAATGCTGCTCTGTAATACAGAACTGGTTGTTGTTTGCTGGTGCAGGAGACCCTGACGCCTGTTACCATAACTACTGTAACGTTACGTTTCTCACCTCCCGTAATGTTTTGTTGCCAGTGAGCTCCATCTCATGTAAAGTATATGTCTCTTAAATGCATTTTTTTTTTTTTTTTTTACAATTTGGTAAGTTTGCCACTAATCAGTCTCCCTACCACAGTTTGCCTTAAACACACACACACACACACTCATTCACTTATCCTGTACTGGACCTCTGTTAATAGACCCACAGTGATGCCTTAACTCTATAATCAGGCCTAGAAGTATCCGGCTTGAGGACTAAGAGTACAACTTGTTCACCTGGGAATTGAAGGCAGAGCCTGACATTATTGTCTACGATGGTGGTGCGCACTACACGTGTGGCCCAGGTGGAATTTCAGAAGCCCTATAGTGTCACCGTGTGAAGCTCCAGGTTACATCAGAGGCAGCAGGGAACACACACTGGTCCCCTGAGATCTGGAGGAGGGAGGAGCTTGTATGTTTGTGAAGGAGAAGGATTGTGTGTGTGTGTGTGTGTGTGTGTGTGTGCGTGTGTGTGTGTGTGTGTGTGTGTGTGTGTGTGTGTGCGCGCGTGTGTTTTTGTGTGTACGGCCACGCGCAAGTGCACAAGCCTGTTTGGATTTAATGAGATGATTTCATCACTGGGAGGTTTGGAAACATGAGAGCTGTGGAGAATAACACATTCGCAGGTGCAGCAGGGTCACATTTTAAATCACCAATTTGACTGAGAAGGGTTGAAGTAGTAAACTGACTATAAAACACTGTCCCATAAACCCATGTACCCCCATGTACCATAAAATCTATGCTGAGTCACCTTTCTGTTATCTCCTTCCAGATCAGCATTCTGGATTCAAAGCGGGGAATGAACGTGGGCATTTTCCTCAAACAGTTCAAGAAGTAAGTCTTGGGCCGCAGTGCCCTGTGTGTGAGAGCAGTGGAGCGTGTGTGTAATGCTGCTGAGCGCTCTGGGGGAGGGACGCGTGTGGGTCTCGGTGTGTGAAACCCAATGCGGGTGTGTGGCGGGTTTAAGTGGCGAGGTCCCAACGGCTTGCGTGAGGTAGCAGGTACCTGGGAAACTGAGGTCACATGACATTTGGATCCAGCATAGGGGCTGAAACCTTAAGGGTGTGTGTGTGTGTGTGAACAAAAAAGGTTTTCAAGACTTCAGGCGAGAAAAGAGTTGTTCTAAGTAGTTCTCAATAGTGAGGGGCCTCAATGCAACCTGAGCTTGGCCGGTCCAATAGACACATCAGAATCTTTCCGGAAGAACATGTTTTCAACCTAAAGGCTTTGGTACTGTATGTGCATGCCAGTACTATAGCCTACATAGGTGTGTGGAGTAAAAGAGATGGGGGGGGGGGGAGAGGGAGGGGTGTGGAGAACGTTGTTGCTGCTGCTTTGCATACAAGCTTCGCCAGCTGATCTCATAGCATGTTTGCATGACTGACTATATTTCCATTGCATTTGAATGTGTCCCAAGAACACCTCCATCAACACTTACATCCTACCAGCGCATAAAATGTCATTCATAGTCTATATACTATGCCTGTCCATCTTGTGTCAAAATGTGGTAACTTCCTGTCTAGAGCTGCACTATTAAGTGGTTGCGTTCTACTTATACCCAGAAGTCCCAGATAGAAAAACGGTTGTATTTCTCCTGCTTGCCAATAAATCCACATTGAGCCTGTCCATTCAGCTCACACATCAGACCACCCATGTGAGAGAACTGATTTTATTATCCTGTACAGGGAGCAAGAGAGGGAGAGAGGGAAATAGAAGGAGACACACTTAAGTGTAAACAATAGATGAATAGGCGCTCCTGCCTATGAAGCTCCACTCGTGCACACACCAATGTGTGTGTGTGTGTGTTCTTTCTCCAGGTCCAACCACTCCATTGTGGAGGACATACGCCAGGGGGACGGCAAGCTGTATGGTGCCGAGCTGCTGAAAGACCTGCTCAAGCTGCTGCCTGAGTCTGAGGAGGTGTGTGTGTGTGTACACGCCTGTTTAGTGTGTGAGAACATATTGTACCATCCTCTGCTCTCTGTACAAGAGCCGATCAGTAAAAACAAGTCAGCACGAGATCAACGTTGTCTTTTCCCTCCTTAGATTAAGAAACTCAAAGAGTTCAAGGGAGACTCCAGCAAGCTGACTCTAGCCGACTCTTTCATGTACCTCCTAATCCAGGTACCACGGTAAGGCTGTGACTGGCACCCCCCCCCCCCCTGTCCCTTTGTACCCTGCTCTCAAACCCCAGTGCACACTTTGTCCCCTGCGCAAGTGTCCCCTGAACTCCATGTCCCCCCCCCTGCAGGTTCGAGGTACGCATCGAGGCCATGGTCCTCCAGGAGGAGTTTTTCCCCTCCTGTGCCATGATGAGTCACGGTATCGATGTCATCCGCGTGGCCACCAAAGGTAACTGCACTCCACTTCTGGAGCACACACCCACAGATGGACACACGCTAGTACATCGCCCCCCCACCCCCCCACATGCAGGCAGATGACCCAGATATCTGAGCCACCGGCAGCGTTGAAATGACAAGGACCAGAGGCCTGTCACCTGAGAGGGGACTGTTTGGGGACAGAGCGGCCCTGCAGAGACAGGGCAGAGAGATGGGGGACCCGTACATACGCAGGGGAGAATGAGGACATATTAAATACTGGGCAAGCTTGGACAGACGTGTCCATAGGTTACAGTATGCGGTGATTTCTGTACCTTGTAACAGCTGAAACGAGGTTATTCTTCTTGAGGGAAACGCGCACACATCATTGTTTGTATAGCCAACTTTCTCTCTGTATCTCTCTATGTCTCTCTCTCACACACATAACCCAGCACATCCTTCCCCAGAGGAAAAGGGGGAGACAAAAATCCAATAAAATGTGATAAGTATTTAACAAGGCCATCTCCCGCTAAGCCCTACCGTGGCAGCCCAGTGTCATTTTTAGCAGTCACAAGTTCTCACCCCCCCCCCCCCCCCTCTCTCTCTCTCTCTCTCTCTGTCTCTCTCTCTCTCCCCCTCCATCTTTCTCTTTTTCTCTCTCGCCCGCTCTGTTGGCTTTCTCTCAGAAATCGCTCCACCATGACCACCTTCACCACAGAGCTGAGTACAGCTCTCAGTATCCGACTGCACTTGACAACGAAGTCTGTATCATTTCAGTAATGTTGCGCCTCCAGCAGTGAATTAGAGGACCTGGTTGCAAGTGTTGTCGACGTGTTGCCGTTAAATGGCTAGTTCACCAAAAACTGTAGTTAATTTATTTTCCTTTGGCAGTCGTCAGTAGATGGTCAGGAATGGTGTGATGATGACGATGAGAAGCCCTGAGCAGTGAGAGTGTGTAATGGAGAGTTGTTCCCTGAATGCTCTGATTGAGTTTGTATTGACCCTCTCCTTCTGTCTTCTCCTCTTTGCTCTCCTTCTCCTCACCTCTATTCTCTTCTCCTCTCTCCCCCCTTCTTTCTTCTCCTTTTCTCCTCTCTCCCCCTCTCCTCTCCTGTAGAGTTGATGACCTGTGAGGAACTTCATGCCATCCTCCACCTGGTCCTGCAGGCTGGCAACATCATGAATGCTGTGAGTAGTCTGGGGCAGGCTGAGGGGTTTCATGGGATTTTTGTAAGGTGGGTTTTTCACTGGCGCATCGGTCTGTCCTGTGACAGGGTGGCTACGCGGGCAACGCCGTGGGCTTCAAGCTGTCTTCTCTTCTCTCCCTGGCCGACACCAAGGCCAACAAGCCAGCTATGAACCTGCTGCATTTTGTGGCCCTGGTGAGTAATGGCTGCTATTCTGGGAAACATACCTTGATAATTGAGATGCTGTGAGGATTTGGGGCCAAAAAACATACATGAGAAAGTCGTTGTACGTGATTTTTGTCAACAGTAAGTTAGAGATTACTGCAAACATCTACTCTCCTGTATGAAGACCACAGTTCAGATCAACAAAAACACGAGGAGCAGCGATGAATGTAGCTAGCACTAGAGACTGTTGACTGCTACCTATAGTACGTCATTTGCCCAACAAAAGGCCCATTCTCTGCCAATATTTCACACTGGAGAATCCTGGTGATGTCTCATTCTGTAAAGCTGGGGACCTCAACTACACACCTCCAAATGTATACATTCGACCTTCACCTCACCAAGGGCAACTTCAAATAAGAAGCATCTATTTCCAGAATTGCCCTGTCAACCGTCTTGAAATTGGCCTCTCCATCTTTCATGACTCTTAGCAAGCAGTGTCCAGCAGTCTGGCATTATGAATTTTGCAAGGACGAAAGATGGTAGATGTTAGCAGAAAATCATGTGTTGCTCGCTGTAGTTACATAACAAGACAGAGCAGTCCTTAATAAGAAGCTATTAGAGATCTGATTATATAAAATCCCACAAAAGCAAAATAATATATCAGCTTTTTGTGTTATTTTTCATTCAACATGTATTTTGTTCGAATGTTTTTCTTCCCAGGAGGCCCAGAAGAAGGATGAGAAACTGCTGAAGTTCACAGAGAAACTGCAGGATGTGCAGAGTGCTGCCAGGTATGTGTCCTCTGACAGGAATCACCTGGACAGGGTTTATCTGAGATTCATGGGTTTATTGATGGCTTTGTCTGAGTTTAATTTACTGTCTTCAGGAGGTATTCTAACCGAGAGGACTTTTACAACCACAATTACCCCATTTACAAGCTCGAACTTCCCGAAATGCTATCGTGTTTGACAGGCTCGCTTCAGCTGCAGTATTTTGCTTATAAATCAACACTCTTCAGACTTCACATCTACACCTGAGTAGAACAAGTGTTGATACCCGATGATCTCAAATTAAAGAGGTTTAGCACCACATTTTAGACCTCACTTCAGATGCACCTGCTGAGCTGTATATTCACTGAAGACAACTCTCAGCAGACATGCACTGTGTGAAAGGCTTCATCTACCTCATGGCTGTCAGGCTTTTGTTCCTCCACAAGGTCATTTTCTCTGCATGGCAGGATGCAGTTTCTCTCCCAAAAGGAGAGCCAAAAGATTACCTGCCGTCCCTCCTGCACCCCCCTCCCTTCCTCCTTCCCCGTAAATCTGCTGACACATCATTCCTCCTCTCTTGTTCCACCTCACCTCCTCTCTGGCTCTTTAGTTACAAGGGTTGTTGGACAGTGCAAGATAATTGATTAAGAGTTCATTTACAGTCCAACAGACTCGCACTGCAGTCCCCCAACAAACCGTATTTGTATATCCATCTTTTCCTTACAGTGTTTTGTTTGACCCCTTCTCTGCCTCGCCCCTGCAGGGTCTCGGTGGAGAACATAGAGTCAGAGTTCTCGTCTCTCTATGTCAGGACCAGATCCCTGGAGGAGAAAGTTCAGGATGACCCCGAGCTCCTTCAGCAGCTGGACCCTTTCCTGCAGGTGGGAACAGGACTGTCAGGGCCGGAGGCATTAGCAGGGGACTGGGGGCGGAGGCACTAACAGGGGACATGTGGCTTAGACTTTGCTGAAGCTGAATCATGTTGTCAGGTTATATCACCATTGGTAAAGTGACAGAAGTATAGGAGGCTATTTTTATCACATAACCTCCATGAGGGCACCTTCAAAACACAGTTACTAGTTATGGACGTCCACACAGAGGTACTGGTGTCTCTCTCATGTTGTCTTGTGTTTGTCTGATAGAGCTCTGCACGCACGCTGCAGGATCTGAAGAGGCGCAGGCTGGACTTGCGGAAAGAGGGCAGTGCACTCATCGACTTCTTCTGTGAAGACAAGGACGCCTTCAAACTGGACGAGTGCTTTCGCATATTCCAGGACTTCTGCATCAAGTTCAAAAAGGCGGTCAAGGTGAGATTTTTCGTCGATACTTTCTCCCACTTATCAATGGGCAGGTCTGATGCTCGCTGGAACTCAAACAATGTCTTGTAAATAATAGGAGATTAAAATATGACTCTTGCCACGTCTCTCCCTCTCTGCTCCTCCCGCCACTCCTCAAGGACAACCATGATCGGGAGCTGAAAGAGGCGGCCAGACAGCGGCGCCTCCGGGAGCTGGAGGAGAAGCGCGTCGCCTGGGCCGGCGCCGACCAGAGTGCCGGATGCTTCGGTCGCAGCAGCAGTGAAAACGACGTGGACATGCTCACCAAGGAAGGACTCCTGGACTTCCTCCAGCAGCGCTCCCAGAGCCCCCACAGCCCGCTGAGCCGCTCGGCCAGCGCGCGCCGGCACCGACACACCATGTCCAGCATGGCCGACCGCCAGCTGCACAGCTACCTGGAGGTCTTCGGAGGGACCGGAGGCCCCAACGCCGCCACGGACTACTCCAAGTTCAACAGCTTGCCACGCTCCAGCAGGACACCCCAGCGCCGGACCACGGCCTGGCTCGTCTCCCAGGAGGACAACCGCGAGCTGGGCCCCGGGCGGCAGGTGACCACGGCGACGTCCCCCCGCGCCGAGACGGAACCCATCAGCCCGCTGGCCCGGTTTTCCTCCCCCGGCTTTGACGCCAGTGAGGATCCGTACGTCAACAACAACTACACGTCCCTGTCCGAGGGGGACGTCTCACCTCTCAATTGCAACGTCTTCCAGAAGACACCAGTCGCCAGTGTGACGACGGGACACATGAACGTCAGCCTGGAGAAACACACGCTTGTCACCGGCCTCCAACTGTTTGACCTCCCCAGTCCCAACAACAACAGCAACCATATGCACTTAATCAACCAGGGTGACTTACTGGTGACCGACTTGGAGAGGGAGACCCCTCCTAAGACCCTGGATCTGAAGTCCTCGTCTTGTCATCAGAGCTCAGACGGAGGCCCAGAGTGGGAGGCCGAAAGGGCTGCTCAGTATGTGCCTTCGCGACAGAAAGAGGAAGAGGAGGACAGCAGCACTGTGTCCTCGACGACTTGCGACACGCCCCTCCCACTAGACACCTCTGTGTCCAATAAGAAGCCAGTGTTTTACATAGTAGACTGCACTGAGACGGACTGCTCGGTGGCTTTAGACTATTCCGAAGTCGAAAGCTCTCCTCTCATGAGGGAAGGCCTAGTCCACGACATAAAAACCACCGACTGCAACAACGAATTAGGAAACATTCAAGACCTGAGCTCACTTTCCTCCAATTATGAGTCCACGTCCACCAATGAACAGTCCATTTCAACCAATGAAGTGTCAGCATCTAAGCTGACGGACAAACCTCCCGCCTCCGCCACACAGTCCCTCACTACGGAAGAGGGCGAAACAGACAGCACTGACATAGCTGGGGCCAGACAGGTGGGGGAGAAAGCAGTGAAGACCTGTGGTGTGAAACCCTCAAGCACTAAGAACAAGGGTGTGTCCAAGTTATCTAAAAACAGTGGGGGGCGAGTTGCCCGGACACTCACCGCCTCCGAGACCCAGGACATGCGCAAGGTGGTGCCCATCACCAAGCTGGCTCGCTCCGGCAGCAACGCGAGGCGGCCCGAGAGACCACCGGGTCACGAGAGCAGAGAGCCTGGGCGCCCCCTCCGCGACCAGAGCACCCCAGTGAGGGGGCACGAAGAGAGGGCAAGCCGGATGCGGCGACACTCCAGCCTGCCGCCGGATGAGTCTAAAAGTCCGAGAGGCCTAGCCTTGGCTTGTGGTCTGTCAAGATGGGCTCGCGACCCCACCCCACGCAAGCCCTCCTTCCGCAAACCCAGTGCCAAGCCTATTAGGAATATCCCCAAGGCCCCCCATGAGGAGAAGATGTGCCGGTCTACTATGAGAGCCCTGGCCCAGGCCCAGGGCGTGGGGACCTCCACTGAACCCAGCGCCCCTGAGACCCCTGCCCACTGCCCCAAGACTGCATCTGGCCTGCCCAGCTTTGCCCGCAACACCGTAGCCTCTTCCTCCAGGACAAAGGAGCTGGGCCCTGTGTCCACTCCATCCACCCCCTCCAAAACCCCTTCCATCCTCGCCCGAACTGCCTCTCAAAAGCAGCCTGCCACCAGGACAGTTCCCCCTCCCACCACAGGGAGGCAGCACTTGCCCCGAGGGGAGGAGAAGGAGAAACCCCAAGGCACCAACATACGAAGAGTGCAGAATGCCCGAGCATCCAGCCGGAGCACCCAGCGCAGTGACACGCCCACTCCACCACCCGCGCAGGAACGCACGCGCAAGAATAGTGTTTTCTCTGAAAGATCTGTCCTATCAAGAGACTCTGCAACATCCTGCAAGACCCATAAGCCCACCTGGAAATAAAACTGGAATCTGATTGGAGGAATCTTAGAGGAAGGAAATTGTTGAAATTTGTTTCCCCAGTTTCTTTACAGTACAATCTCTTGCCATAATGTATAGAGCAGAAAATCTTCTATCTTTCCCGGTTCAATGACCAACCAATCTCACCTCAACTCCCCACACTGATTTTTGCAAATTGCTCAACAAATGTAAGGTACCATGTCCTTACACTCTGTAGATAGAAGATAGATTATATTTTCAAAAGTCCCTGTGTGTGTTTCTGTGCATTTTTCAACAGGGAAGAGAACTGGCAAATGGCAAATTCCACTCCTGCCCTCTTTGCTCCTTCCACAGAACATGTTTGCCTGCTTTGTGATCTTCAGTTACTCTGTTCGTGATGAAACCTTACATCAAAGTAGAAAAAAACACTACTGAACAACACATGAATGCTGCTATTTTAGATTTGACAATTCTGGGACTGAGTTTGGAGTCGTCCGTTCAGGGTTACAAGCTTTGCAACACCGCGCAGTTGTCTGTGTCTGTGACTTAATTATCTTCCTCTACCGCCTCGTGTCTGTGCAAAGCCATGTTGGACTGAGCTCAGTGTGCTGTTATTAGACTGGCTCTCCTCAGCAGCAGGCTGGGAGGTTCTCCACTGCTCCGGAGCCAAGTTTTCCCACAGCAATACCAGCTCACACAAAATGGCTGCCGCTTCAATCTCAATCCTATTTGGTAATACTGAGTCGAGTACTGGAACTGCACCTACCCTAGTCCCCTGTCCCAAAATACGGAAAAGTGACACTGTCTAGTAATTTGGTGTGATACCTCTGCAGTGCAACGTTGTACACGGGCTGAAGGTGACCTTGGTTTGACTTGATGTCTTCTCATGTGCTTGTGCTAGTGTTGTCATGTATTTCTGTTCCTCTGTACTTTACGCCTCCATTGTGTCATGGAGTAGTCCAAACAAAGGAAAATGTTTGTTTTTCCAGCCCATGCTACTGTAGCTAGTTTGACGATAATGCTATAAGAAATTGCATTGAACATGTAGCTCTTGAACTGTAAAGACACCCAGTAATGGTGTTACCAGTCTTGCTTTGAACGCTTTGTCCCACTCTATATGACGCATCAACTTTTCTACTGTGATTGTGGTCTTTTATTTGACCCCTCATACAGTGTAAAGTTGTAATTTTATGACCACTGCTGGTCAGTACTGTAGTCTAGCCTTTTAGCCCTGCGATTGATCTTCACACCACTTGCCTTTCAAACTGCATTGTGCCATTGACTTGAAAAAACAGGAACAGCATCCAAACACCACAACAATCATCACCTTAAAACTTGATGTAGCCATTCCATCATCCATTCCTCAATTGTAATCTTTCCGAACATTCCATTGCATGAAAACAAAATTATATAGTTACTGAAGGACATGAGGCCAACAGGTGTAGATGTCCACTTTGTAAATAGGGTATAAACATACTATTTTTTGGACTATATACTTAGAGCTCTCATTATGTTTACAGGTAAAATATGACATATATTATAAGATGTAGGAAGCAGATGAGTTAAAGGAATGAGGATGAAATCAGAAAAAGGGCCTATCCCTTTATTTTACACATTTGGATTTTAAAGTCATGGATATTCTTGATCAAGGATGGTAACACATCCTCACCCTCTCTGTACCCTGAAGATACTATTTGGACCTTAGGATCAGTAGGAAAAGCTGCAGGTCCTTACTCTGGCCCACACTCCAGGCTACACAGAAGACATCAGACAGGAGCTGTTCTCTCTGTCCTCACACCCTCTATAAGATGAAGTGCTCTAGTTCTACTAAAGGCCTCCTTTTTCTTACATAGAGACCTCCCACCTCTATCTCACAATGCCTCCTGCTGTGGGGTTGTTCTTAGATGGAGGGGGCAACAATAGGGTGACTTTTACGTCAAGCTCCTTCTAACAGTGGGACCTATGTGGAATTTAAATTCACACACACACACCAACCTCTGTCACACTACCCTCCAAACAGTTCCTTGTTATGGGATGGTCACCGTAGCAACTTGTTCCGGGAGAGGGAGACTAGACTGAAACACAAGCTGTAGACTGCAGTCTGACTTATTGCCTGCTTAACTTAGAGAATAAGAGCCTCCTTAAAGGGGTGTCAGAGTAAATTATGACCCCTGGCAAACTGCAAGCAATGGTAAAAGGGGTTGTTGTTTAATGTTCCCCAGCCTTAACTGAATGTCACTGTAGGTGGTGAAGTCAGACGGGATTAAATCTCCGTCAGTTGTTCCACTGTCCAATAGTCACACGCACAATACAGTGACTTCATATACAATAGTACATCCTAACTTATCTTTCATTCAGGTTCATTGTTTACTACATAAGGAAAAGTTACTGTGTGGCACAGATCACCTTATTGGCAGCCCCAGTGTGTCTAAGACTGAGTTTGGATTTGATGGTGTTTGAAGGTGATTCTTTTCTGAAAAGACCCAAAGCATGCCTTTGCTGTAGTTCCCACTGCTGTGTGGGTGAACTAGCCGCTCTCTTATCCTGCCTTAGTTTTGCTTAGCCTTTTAATCCAAGTCACCTTTTACACGTAAAAGTCTCCAGCAACTGTGCCCAGAGACCCGTTTAGTCTGGAATCACTTTAGTATTATAAAATGGAATGTCGATATTCTCCAGCACTGATTGTTTGAAATTATATCAAAATAAATGAATAAAATCATATTGCTACAGAGGTGTTCATCTTTTTTCCTTCTCTCATTAGTCTCATCTCATTGGTCTTGTTTACGACAGTCTTTATGGCTGTGCACAGTATTCACACACACCTGGTCATTAAAACCCTCGTGCTGCCTTCGGGTCACATGACCCAAAGGTTCATAACGAATCATCGTTGTGTTTACCCAATTTTACCCAATACAAAAACAAATAAAAATAATTTTCTTTTAACCTTCGCAATGTGGGGGGTCTGAAACAGCCCAACGGTTAAAAGAAAATGCTTCACTTTGTTTTTGTATGCGGTAAAGTTGTCGCAATACGACGGTGGGTCACAATGACTGATGGGTCAGAACGACCCGAAGATAACACAAGGGTTAAGGCGTGTGAGACAGGGTAGACTCCAAACTGGCCCTGTTTGCCTCGCATTCTTTCCCTACCAAAACTAGAAACTGGTGGCTATAATCAACAGAAGAGTTAGTTCCACCTGCATGAGTCTACACGACTACAACAATGAATCTTGCATTAAATCTAGAAATTAGCTTATTTTTGGTAGTCTATATTCAAATCAACCCTGTGACTTTACTGTAGCACAACTTGTTGTTACACAACTATCTAAAGGAATGAGAGTATGGGATAATATCAGAGAAACCTTTGCCTGCATCTGATATATTCAACAAGATTCGCACCTTGGATCAGTATCCACCGTGATGTAGGCTAGTCAGTTACCCCAGTAAGCCTGGTACTACTGTTGCCAAAGCTTACCCAACCTGTACTGTAGTACTGGTAGCTAGGAGCTAGCGTTTCAGCGAGTGAAAGGCCAATTGTTAACTGCATGTCATTAAGGAGGATGGCAAGATTCCCATAATGTGGCTTCTAAGTAGATTAATGTCTACATAGTTTTTTGTCATAATGTTCCATTTATTTTAATAAAATATATTTAATTGCGAATTATGTAACTTGATTTTATGTCATGAACAGAGACATTTAGCTGCCGTTAGCTTTTACAGTCAGTAGCTCATTGTGGTTCTGTTTGCTATTCAGTAGCTAGCCCAGCAAGGTGACGACTGACGACTTGCCACTGCAACCATAGATATATATAAAGACCTGCAACTACGACTACATGGTCCCATAGTACATTCCAAACGTCCGTGTTGTGATGACATAGTTGTCTCAACCTTAATATCGATTTTAAATTCACCCTAGACTTGCAACATCCTTAATTTTAATACTGAAGTCTGACAAAATAAGGAGGCAGCGGGAGCTGTCGGGTTAACTTTTGGTTACTAATGCTAGGGATAGCTTCGTTATGGACTGTTAACTCGCACGCACCCAACTTTCGCTTGCTGTACAGTATAACCACAGTAACCACAACATAAACTCATTTGTATAACGTTGGCAGTTGTTTGTATCATATGCGAAGGGTGTTCTCTTTGAATGCCATCAATATAAAAATTATGACAAAAAGTTCCTGCTACTGTGAGTGTAGCTAAGTAAACGGAAACTGCAGATTTTTTTTATGTCAGTCTTTGACAGGTTTGCTAGTTTACTGTACAAGCTACAGTAGGCTATAATAAAAATTATTAAATAAAAAAAACAGGAGAATATGAACAGTACAGCTAGCCAGCTACTGTATCTTTGTGAACTCGGAACAACCTTTGCCTGCGGCCATTTAGTCGCAGTAGTTCCATAGTATGTTGCTGCTATCTAGTGTTAGCTAGACATGATGTGTTGCATATCGTCGTATTACTGCCATCTAGTGGTAGTAAAAATGAATTACATGCACTTGCGGCCGTGAAGCCACATGGGAGCAGTAGTTCCTTAATTTGTGGTCTATTTCCCCCACTAGTCATATGAAAAATGAATAACACGCATTTGCGGTAATGCAGTCACCAGGTGGCAGTAATTTGCCAGTCCCTTTTTGCCAGTCCCTGCCATTTAGGAGGACATCAAACTTTAACATTGTTACAACATGGTAAGGAGTTATAACTCTTCTAGACCAGATGCCCATGGCACACTTTCCCTGATATTACACTGTCTTGGTTGAATATATGGACCTTGAGCATTCCTTTCCACCTCCATACTTTGCACTTACCATCAAGTTATTGGTTTCACCTGTCCACAAAACCTTTTTGAAAAGACAGGATGGCCAGGTTACAGTTTGCCACAAAGTATTTAGAGTTTTTTAAACATTCTTAGAATGTGCACTTTAACTACTGGTTGATTACAAATCAAAAATTGTTTGTGAATTAGTATTACAGTAGGAAATGAAGAGATACTATACTGGTAGTCTTAGTATTAGTCTCAGTGGTTAAAGCATACGTGTAATGTCTTTACTCCACTCATTCTACTCATGTCTGAAGTATAATAGAGCATTAGTAGTAGTACACACTCCTTCTCTCAGTTGCAGGTTCATGCCCTGAAGTGACTACAGAGCCAGCAGGAGAGGTGACGGTCACCATGCCTGGTTTGGAGCCACGTCTTCAATGCAGTGTCTCATGACCTGACACGTTTATCCTGAAGATCAACATCGTTCTTCTCATGCGCCAAGGATTATACCCTCGCCTCAATCCTACTTAATCCTGCTCTGGCTCAGTCTGTACACCTGAAGCACAGGTGAATCCTCACTTTCACTTCATATTTCCTGGAGAGTTTATTCTCACCACAATGACTTATTAGTGGCGAGGCATAGTAGCGTTCAAAACAAAGACAGTGATTTTTTTTCTTATTATTGCTTCAACTGAGCTCCTCGAGGAACTGTTTGTCTGACGGGGGACGAGAGCGTTTTAAACAGGATGCTGCTTGAAGCTGGTAAACAGGAAGACTCAGCTGATAGTAGCACCGAGGCCAGGGTAAGTGGCAGCCATGGCTGGTGCTGCAGCAGATACTAACCGTGTGTTTTGGGCGTACTCCACTGCACATTGTGACTTTGATAGTACACTGCATTGCACTTATAAGGTCTTTGAAAAAATGTATATCTTAAGTTATGTACATTTTAGGATTTAAATGAAGAAATTGCCCAAAAAAAATTTGAACAGTGTACATTTTTATATCCGTTTGGGTTTGAAAAGCTTGAATGACATTAACAGGAACATGTGTCACATTAACACACAGGTGATCTTTCAAATGTCCATTTAGGGCCCGATGTTATCAGCATGTCACTATAGAAAGGACTGTTCCACATCACCACGATCAGCTAGTTTGTGGGACACCCCTCTAGATCAAACACTCACTGATTCCCGTTGGAGTGGCTAGCTGGATTAGCTTGTGGACGTCAACAGTGGCCAGAGTGATTAGCACTAAGAGGCTAATGGCGGGACTGAGGAAGTCTTCTTCGCAGGCATATCTCCAGATAGTCCTCATGTCATATGAGGATTTCAGCCACTAGTGGGTGTGTAAATATACATTGACATGCACAGGAATAGAAACATCAGAACTTAAAGGTTTCTATAGAATTCATATTAACTGGTCACATAATGATAACATTTCAAAATAATGCACCTAGAATTTCATGTTTTTTTTGGGGTTGTCACCACACAGGTGACAACCCACCTCAAGGAAGTCCCTGTTTGAGGTTGATGCTCATGTAATCAGGCTAGCTCTGTTGTTGTGACAGTGATAGGCTCCTTCTCCCCTGTCTCCAGATCCTTCTATGATGTGATCAGAGAGTGGCAGCCACCCCTCCCTACACGCTCGCCCAACCAGCCCTCCCCCAGGAGAGAGACAAAGACCGCATCCAAGACTGAAAAGAAACCATGCCAACCATGGGGTAAGGGCCCTGACTGAGAATACACCATAGTGTACCTTTGTTATGCAGATAGTTTACCCCATGTTTTGAATTAGATTCAATTAAAACTATGATCATAGAGGTGAGTTTTATTTTATGAAATGAACACAAACTGCTACATCTGTGTGTTTCCAAAGTTTTTTTGCAGCAGCAGTTTGTTCATTTGTTCATTCCAGCCATTTATCTAAAACTTTCATAATCATTTATAAATACATAGAGAAGGTGGGTCCAATGACATCTCTCCAGACTGCGCTGTAATGTCTGAGTTACCCCTAGTGACACTCAGCAGGAGGTCTGGTGTTCGAAAGATTCAGTGGATTATTTAGTCTTACATGTTCTTGCCTGCAGTGGAGATCTGTTGAAATATATTTTGAAGGAATGAAAACATGGTTTCTTTTGAAGACCGATGTTCTGACATCTGTCATTCACTAACCATATTAACATCAACACCATAACATCATCAATAAGACAAAAGGACCAATTAATGATTTACTGCAGGCAGGTGTGTGTGTGCAGGCAGGTGTGTGTGTGCGTGCATGTGTGAGTGTGTTCTAATCCCATCATGCACTGTTGAGCTAATGGTGGCAGCAGGTGCAGTGTCACACAACCTTATACTCTGATTTTAGGAATCAGAGTGTCTGTAGGATGTGAGTAGTTAGTTACACAGATAATTATGTTGCTTTGCATACATTTCAGCCACACCTTCAGTTGGCAGCAGAGAAGTCCTGGAGCTCTGAGATATGATACAAGGTTTTGCATGAGTGTTCGGCACACTATGTTCTTATCTTAGCTTTCTCACAATGTAGCATAGGCAGTGCACTTCTTTTCAAAAGAAAATACCCTAATCCCCCCCCCCCCACACACACACACACACACACACACACACATTAACACATGAACATCCCATAGCGTGCCTCTCCCTTGTTACTATCAATGAATTCTGTAATCAAAAAGGAATGCAAATAACTTTCTTTCCCCCCCTTTTTTTGAATAAGAAAAAAAGTCTCAAAAGAGGCTTTCATAGGTTTGCTGCATAATGCATGTTTGCTATGGCAACAGCCTCCCTCAGGAAAGAAGGAGGGGCTGCAGAGAGTGGTTCCCCTGGAAACTACTATGACCAAGGGTTTGAGCACGCGGGACGCCCTCCTTGACACTGCATGCAGAAGAGAAATCATGTAGGATCATCTGCCAAAGATAGCTAAACATTTTTTAATATATAAGTAACATCGAACAGTGCGAGGAACAGTAGGCTATGTAAACCCTTAACATTAAACTGATAAAAAGAAATGTAATACTGCATGAATCTTAGGTCTATTTCTGTGCATGGGCTGATGCACATGCATTGCAATGAATGCAATATTGATGTGGTTTTTAAGCGGATTTGGTTAATGCATGTGTATCCCGCTGTGGTCGCATGCCTGACAGTCGCTACAGATGTCCCTTTAACTGCACAGAAACACGTTGCTCTGCCCCACTTCATACGTTGAATCTGGCAGTGAAGACGCGCTTTCCCTTGGATCTCTTGTCTAGGCACAGCAAGGAGAGCGAGAACTTCAAACTAATTCAAAATATTTCGCAGAGTGACCACATCTGCTGTGAAAGAACGTGAGTAAAAAGGTCGTTAGTCATCAATTTCCCATGATGTAGGCTACGGCATGTACGCTTATGTGTACAGGAGTGTGGTGCGTGAACTTGAATCGCATGTTAATTGTTTGGGATATCGCAGTTTGTTGAAAATGTGGTTCGAGCGCGTCAACTACGGGTGATCTTTACTATGTCAAACGCGAATGGAAAAGCGAAGTATTGTTTAACGTTTTTTTTTTTTTTTTTAGCTACGTAATCATCTATACGATGTTGACCACTGATGCAGTACATGGTGCAAGTTCTTTACTAATTGTTTAAGATCCACACACACCTATGTGTATCCACTGGTGACAGTGTTATGATAAATTAGGAACCTGGTTGTGTTCCGTTACAGGCTAGATTGCCTCGTTTACTCTGAAGAGACTGCAGTGTTTTTATACTTTCATGCAGGACTTAATAATCAAGTCGAACTGGTACAATTCTGTCTCTGTTACTTTAATGTAATATGACACTATACTAGTCAAAGTAGTCGTCTGAATTTCCAATCACTGCCACAGAAACCACTTAACCCCTCAATGAAATATTACAATAATAAAGTCTCTCCAACTTCGAGTGTTTAATTTATTGCCGGACACCTGTTATCAATCCTCAATATCAACATTAATTTACTTTGGCAGATCATGCACGCATAAGACTTTGACATGGTCAGACAGTCACTATTTAGGATGTATTTATATTATTTTACATGGGTGAAGTGAGTGGATATAAAGCTGGAAGGGATTCTTGTCTTTCTGTATTGCTGACTCATGCTTTGTGAATGATGCTCAAGGTCTCCAGAGAGCCTATGACATCATCAGGCATATGTTGACCCCCTTCAGTAGTGCTTTCAAGAAATTACATTTGGCACTGTCCCAAGTTAAATCTCTTTTAACAGCCGTAAATGTTAAAACGATTGATGGTAACTTATTCTAGATCAACAACCAGAGGTTTTCTTATATTAAATGTATGCGTAAGAGCTGTATCAGGTCCTGTGAGTGTACTGTTGCTATGTTATGACCTTGACTACTGTGGTCATGTGAATATGCTTAGGTAGTGCTTTGTCTAAAAGGACATCCACTGTCACATCATGTTGACATCAATCATCAAACTTAAATGATAAAATTGAAAGTGGAGGATCAGTGAAATCATGCAGTGAAATTGGGTCATTTATGGATGGCATACATTAATTATATAGGACTTTTTAGCTTTAAAAACATACTTTATGATCTGTCAATCACTGTGGTTCAAGGCAAGACTAATGCTGGGATTTACTGTAGTCTTTTCCTTCCGTGAATGGTCAGCCTTCCATACGCACACATTTAAATGCCAGTCATCACATGAATTAGTAAGATTGCCTCCCTCAAACAGACCACTATGCTTTCATTAAATTTACATTCCTGTTTTGCCAACCCTTTCTACCACTCAGCAGATTGAGACCGTGGACTGTAAAGTCGTATTACATAATCTCCCTCTCTCTCTTTCCATTTCCCTCTCCCTCTATCTCTTTTTCTCCCACTCTCTCTCTCTCTCTCTCTCTCTCTCTCTCTCTCTCTCTCTCTCTCTCTCTCTGTCACGCTCTCCTTCCTCACCCTCTCTACTAGACCCAAGCTCAGGTGCATTGTACTTTAGTTCTGTAGTTTGACATCACAGCTAAGTGTGTGTGAGACCAGGAAGTAGCGAATGGTGCAGTATGTAGCAGGGTGCGTAGCTCTGTCTCTGCTGCAACACTGCAGTGCAGCCCTAGACAGGGTCACAAGGGATACGATTCTATATTTACTGTATGTAATAATCTTCAGCACAGAATCTGTCAGGAAATGAAGTCACTATTCTTTACAGTCACAAACCTAAAAGTATTGCTGTATGTATGTAATCTCCCAGGCGTTCTTGCTCAATGTCGCTCAACAGCCATAACTCAAAGCCCTGAGGTCAACTCTAGGCCTAGATTCAAGGTTGTCTAAGCATAAAAATGAGTCGAATCCAACTGCTGTCACTTGTGTCTGCTTTCCTTTTTGTCTCGATGCCTCAGTATGTCTGTCACATGGTGCACACAGAGAATCCCTGTCTTCTGTCCTCTCCTGTCTCCTAATAGTCTGTCCTCTCCTGTCTCCTACCAGTGTCTTCCCTGTCTCCTAACAGTCTGTATTTCCTGTATGTATTGACTGTTTCCAGTGGTGTGGGAAAGCTGTCGATGCGAGTATTGATGCTTTCCAGTTTGGAAATATACCGTAGGCCCCAGAAGCCCAGGGCAGTGCTGTCCTGCGACCTCCTGACCTCTGTTAAGATAGAGGTCGATGGGCGTCTGGATGAGAGCTGGACTACGGGTCATGCATGTGATGTTTTGACTAGCTACAGCTAATTGGTTTGAATTGGAAACCAACCTGTTTAGTGATCCATGACCACGTGTGTGTGTGTTTGAGTTTGTGTGTGTGCGCTTGTGTGTGCATGCTTATACTATGTGGCTTTGTCTTCTACATGTATGGATTATTTGGGTGATTCCTAATCATGCTTAACCAGTGTACAATATGCTGTTCAAACATGATATGAATCACATAAGGCTTTGGTGAACCACCTTATATAATGTAAAGCCTCATGGTTGAAGCGATGTGTTCCTCTGCTTCCCTGGTGAGGTCTCACTTCAGTTCTGCAACATGAGAGGCGTGTTGATAGTGTCGGGTGGCCCGCTCCCCCCTGCCCACTCACACACACCACAATAGCTGGTTTCCTTGGTACCGGAAGCGCGGAGTGATGTTTCAGTGCGCTCCTTGGTGTATTGGGAGTGTGGAGAGATGATCTTGTGGACTGACCTTTTTGGAATTGAATTAAATTGAATGAGGGAATGGCAGATGGAAGAGGAAGGTTTATGCGCTGATGACCTGACCTGTTCCAGTCTGTGAAGCAAAATGAACGTTCAAGCATGTGTGTTTTGTCTATGACAATGTATATTGTGTGTGTGCGAGTGCGTGTGTATACCGACCAGGCTCTCGCAGCCGCTCTTCCACCAATTATGAAAGAGTGCTCTGCCAACGCTGTGCCTTGTCTGCTGTCACCACGCTGCTCCAGATCTCTTCATGTCCGCCAGCACAGTCAGGCTACAGTCAAAACCCTGTCTCCTCTCATCCTCCTCCTGGGTGGATCTCATTTTAGGGCCTCAAATCATTGGTTGTGATTGGTCTACTGGAGCATGGTCTAGTGGAGCCGGGTCATTTTTATCCTTACTGTCTTTTCTTTCTTTTTCACACGAATATAGGAAGGGCATGGAATGTCAAAGATGGGGTTGGGGGGGGGGAGCAAAACTATTATCATTAAATGTTCTTTCATGGAAGAGATGACTACAGTTGCTTTAGTGCTGAAATTACTGTTTGTTGGACAACTCTGTGTTCAGAATTCTTGAAGAAGAAATGTTACAGTGGCCATCTTGATTTAGTTACATACTCCCTTGCTAATGAGTAGGAAATGTCGTTTTTATGCCAACCGTTACCTCAGAGCTGTCATCATCAGCTGTGGAGAAAAAAACAGGAGACTTGAGATGGAGAGAATGTGTTTGTTATTAAAGCTAACAAACCATCCAAGCTCAGGGGGGGGATCTTCCACTGTGGGACTTGTGCCTGGAGCTCCCTGTGTGTTAGTACCTGGGTACAATGACCTCATCCATGACTTCATCCGTTACCTCACAGGGTATCTTTAGTTAAGATCTCTGAGTCTGTTTTTCAGTTTCTTACAAGTTTGTCTTTAGAAGGCAAATACCTTAGATATGATAACTTTAATGTTTAATCATTTTTTACAAACAGGTATACAGAAAACATGCCTGTATGCTTATTTTGTATGCAAGTTGTTTACTCAACAATAACACTTCAAATATGAAATTTTAATCTGCGGCGCTCAAACACACAACATGTCATGACAACGACACAACATGTCATGACAATGTCAATCGACAGTCTGACTGGCTGCAGCCACGTCCTGTTTCCTCCTCTCTGCTCCTGTCATTTAGCAGATCCCTTCCTACTCCCTTTCCTCTTATCTCTCTCTCTCTCTCTCTCTCTCTCTCTCTCTCTCTCTCTCTCTCTCTCTCTCTCTCTCTCTCTCCTCCCTCCGGCCTCTGTGGGATTTTTAGATCCACACACACTATGGGGCCGCCCCTGAGCACCCAAACGACCCTGCGATTGGCTGCTTCATCTCCCCTGACGACAGGGCCCCTCCCCCTCCCTCTCTGTTCACCCCGGCAGCTCCCTGTCAGTCTGTTTGCGTTATTATAACACCAGCCTCACTCTCTCTCTCTCTCACACACACACACACACACACACGCAACACACAGTGTCAGAGATGAGAAGGATTAGTTGACAGAGAGGGCAGCGCGGACATTCTCACACTGAGGAAGAGGAAAACAAGGAGAGCAGACATGGAGCTGAAGTAAGTGCTGCTCTTCTGGGGTTTACTGTCAGTGATGGAGGGAGAAGCTTGGAGAGGGAGAGAGGAGTGGAAGAGAGAAATGGACAGCTGGACATTAGTAGGGAGAGATTTGGTTCGACGAAGGTGGAAGGGGGATGAGTGAAGTTTTAGAGATGATCTGCAAGAAAAGACCACTGTGTGTGTGTGTCTTTATTTGTTTGTGTGCACCTCCTGTACAAACTGAAAGTGCCACATTGCACCTGTAATAACCCACTATAAACACGGTGTAACACATGCTCTAACAAGCATGTGTTACATGTTCAACTAGTTTAACTAGTTCATGCTTACGATCTACATCGTTTTTCATCTTACAGGTGTTCAATTATCTTCCCCTCTGCTCAGATCTTGTGTCCCTTGCAGGCATTTATACTTTCTTTTTCTTTTCTTTATTACTCCTGGGTGCCTGTGACACATTTGCAGTTATTTAGTGTGAGTTGAATAACCTAATTTCCTGTTTCCTGTTTTTCACTTGAAAGATCTCTGCTGGTTTTGATATTATGTGAGTCTGCTTCACTGTGTCAATGCTATCCATATTATAACGTTGACTTTTGAGCTTGCATGTTTAATACAGGTACTTCCATATAGCACACATATTTTAATTGAGTGTGTATGTGTGTGAATGTTTGTAACAGTACTGTTCCAGAACCATCTTGAAGAGTAACCGTCCCTCAGATCCACATCAGCTAACCACACAGCCTGAGGACGGAAGATAGGGCAATGCAGAGACAATACTGTGTGTGTGTCTTTTTGTGTGTACGTGTGTTTGTGTGTGTTACAATGACCTCAAATAAGGGACTGCAATTGTGTTAGTGACAGGCCAGAGGAAAAAGGTTCCCGCTGCATATCTGTCAACTATCAACCAATCACTGACTAGACCATGTCGAGGACTAATATGACCAGTGTTCCTTCTAACAGGTTCATTTGAATACAATTATTCTCAAACTGAAAAGGAAATGGTCTAATACTCTAGTATGTCAGCTTGGTAATGTCAAATTGAATCCCCTGCGAAAATGTTATGTCTGCAATTCGGTAAAGAAGCCAGTGTATTAAAACCAGGTTTATCGCATTAAATACATAGACCAGACCAGATACCGAATACTCTAACTGTCTCTATAATGGATACCAGCTGAGTGCTGGAGCTAGATATCGTATTTCATTACCACATAGATCAATACACATTTGCTGTCACCCCTGTGTCAGAGTTTCTAATGTCTTCATACTGACGTCATGCTGCTGTCTGCCCACGCTGATAACCTCCCACACCTACACACACTCTCACTCATACACACACACACACACACTCTCACACTCACTCTCACACACAAGCACTGCTATGCAGTTATATGTTGTTTGAACTAGAGTGACCTGTTTCAGTCCATTAGTGGCTTTGTGAGGGGGCAATCTGAAGTGAAGAGAAGGAGGGGAGAGATGGAGGGACGTGGAGGAGGAGACAGAGGTGGTGTAATGAAAGAGGAGGAGGATGGAGGGAGGGAGGAGCAGGGGGGATGAAGGGATGAGGAGGGGGGATGGTGAGGGTCCTGACCGTGATGCCGCCCTCCATAATCTCTCATCATCCCTTCTCTGGTGAACATTTTAGATTAGTGTGTGTCTATGAGGGTGGTGTGTGTATGTGTGAGAGGATTGCGTACGTGTGCATGAGAATGGTGTACACGTGTGTAAGGGTGGTGTGTATGTGTGTGTGAGGGTGGTGTGTGGGAGGTGTATGTGTGGGTTAGGGTGGTGTGTCTGAGGATGGTGTGTATGTGCATGAGGGTGGTGTGTGTGGGTGTGTGAGGATGGTGTGTATGTGCATGAGGGTGGTGTGTGTGGGTGTGTGAGGATGGTGTGTATGTGCATGAGGGTGGTGTGTGTGGGTGTGTGAGGATGGTGTGTATGTGCATGAGGGTGGTGTGTGTGGGTGTGTGAGGATGGTGTGTATGTGCATGAGGGTGGTGTGTGTGGGTGTGTGAGGATGGTGTGTATGTGCATGAGGGTGGTGTGTGTGGGTGTGTGAGGATGGTGTGTATGTGCATGAGGGTGGTGTGTGTGTGTGTGTGTGTGTGTGTGTGTACTGTCCTTTCAACCGGGGGAGGGGCTTTTCTCACCATTGCCAACAATAAAGCACACAGAGCCTGCGAACAGACCATAATCAGAAATTGCGCTCCAGATTGGGATTATCCAAGCAACTACTGAATGTCATCTTCAAATATATGAATCTTGACGTGGATGAACAAATGGCTGGTTGAAGTGGTGTGGGTTCTATAGGATGATGGAGGAAGGTAAGGATATTGGGATATCCAGGGATACGATGCTGGGTCTGTTCATGTTAAAACATTTAAGCACACAAGGTGAAAGCAGAATGTCGTATTATTGAATTTTTTTCATATTGAAAACCATAAACACTGTTGTCGTAAATCCTCATTTTATAGGAGAGGAGAGCTAAGAAATCCTCACTTCAGACCTCTCAACATTGCTTTCATCATGGCCCTCAAGCTAAGTGACGGAGATGCCTTCCTGTGGGGGGTATGAAGACATCACCCTCATCATCATGTCTGGTGTGATTATGGTGATGGTGGCCCCTAGTTACCCAACAAGAACTTGCACAGCAACCACTCAGATGCGCTGAGTTGCTTGTTTGGATTTGAAGAGTGATGAATGTGATGGCATGAGACTCCTGTCAGGTGGTCCATCTGAGGCAAGCTTAAGTGGCTGGGACAGCTAGGTGTGGATCTGTCGTTGTCCCAGCGAGGTGTGTATCAGTCACTAGGTGTGTGTGTCTAGCTGGGCTGTAGGGAGGGCTGGAGGCCTGGTGCTGTTGGAGTGTCCTGTGTGTGGGGGGACTTGACTAGTATTAATAATGTGAAGCCTCTCCCACTACCCTTGCCTTCGTGGTATGTGTGTGTGTGCGTGTGTGAGCATATCTGTGTATATGTGTGTGTGCGTGTGTGAGCATATCTGTGTATGTGTGTGTGTGTGTGTGTTTGTGTGTGTGTTTGAGTGCGTTTGTGTGTGCGTATGTGTGTGTGTTTGTGTGTGCGTAGGTGTGTGTGTTTGTGTGTGCGTAGACGTGTGTGTGTGCGTAGGTGTGTGTGTTTGTGTGTGCTGGGCTCTCAGGATTCCTCGGTGGGACGCTGGGCCTCTTTAACACGGTCTCTCCAGCTCTGTAAATACCCTGCACTCGCTGCAGCTTCAGTGTCTGAACACTCATACCTACAGTGGTGGCCTGGTGGCAGGACGCTGAGCCTGCGTTAGTCTGCTCCCCTGCTGCACGTGTTTGTGTGTGTTTGCAGGGGGGTGATATGTAGGGTTGGTGTGTGTGTGGGGTGTGTGTGTGTGTGTGTAGTGTTGGTGAGTGGGACAGGGTCCTTATGCCTGTACTGTACGTGTGTGTCCTGTACAGCAGTACAGCAGGATGTCTCTTGGGCGCTGTCTTTCTGGCTTGTTTACGTTTTGAAAGCACCAGCGGCCCTTTCTGGTAGAATCATCATTGTACAGGGTGACGAGGGATTTTGTGTTGGCAGGGCACTTTCCAAAGAGTGAAGGGATGGAGAGAAATGGAAATAGAGAGAGAAAGAGACGGGGGGGGAAAACAGCTGAGGTCAGAGCTCTGGAACGAGTTGTGTGATGGGGAGGGAAAGAGGGGCAGGAGTGTTGATAGGATCGTTGAGCTGAGCGAGACAGAACAGTGAGGGGGCTGTGAGCAGGAGCACTGTCTCCGAACAGGATTGGTGAGTACAGGAGACCGAAAGGGGGGGGGGGGTCAGGGCGCCGGGGGGGGGGGGGGGGGGGGGGGGGGGTATACTTACCTTGAACTTGAGGTTCAAGCCTCGGGCCTGTATGAGTCACCATGTCGCCCCAGAGTCTGGACTGTGAGAGGGAACACACTGCTCTGTGTGTGTTCTGTGTCGGACTGGCTCATTATTGTGGACGCTGGAGCAGAAAAAACTCTGTGAGGATTGTTAACAAGTGTGTGTGCATCCTCTCAGATTCAGAAGGACTCGGCCGTCTTCGGAGTGGACTCCTCTCCCATCAGATGAGGCCTGGCTGAGAATTCCGTCTCATCAGTATTCTCTACCAGCGGCCCGTGGGCCAGGGTCTAGGCTCAAAGCTGGGCGGAGGGCTCTCTGATTCAGGCTCCATAAAAGAAGGGGTTCTTTGCCTTCAATAGATACAGTGGACCCTGCGTAGGGCGCTTTGTCTTTGGCGTTCTTTTTGGTCCAGGTCTTCTCTTGTCTTTGTGCAAGTCGCTTTTCTTAGTGAAGCAGTGAGGTATGAGAGTGTGTAGTCATGTAGACAGGATGCAACCAGTTCACAAGAAAGAACTTTTGTTCTGTGGGATTGAGACTCAAGTATTCTATTCTGTTGTATTCTATTCTGTCACGCCTCTCCACGCAGGCACACATTCGTGGGTTATGTTTGACTCGAGTTACTGTGCCTTTAGAAGTAGCATGTTGAGATAACATTGCAGATGGCTTGCCTCTCTGCTGTAGAGCTATTCTGTTGACCTCAATTCACCTATGCAGTATTTCTCTGTTGACATGGTGTGTGTGTGTGGGGGGGTCTGTGTGTGTGTGCACATATGTGCCTGCATGCGTGGGCATATCTGACTGGCTCTTTGATCGTGGTCGACGCTCTCTCCCTCACAGTCTCCTCCCCCCACTCTCTCTCTCTCCCTCTCTCTCTTTCTCCGTCCTCCGAGCATGTCTGTCTATTTCAGCTTCACTCTCCGCCGGTGTGTGCAGTGAGTCAGCAAAATGCGTAGACACACATACACCGATACTTTCTCTGATGGTGTTAGCAGCCCTGTCATTGGTCCCTGAGTTGAACCACACCGGTTGCTCTCTTTAACATTGGCTGGGCTCCATGCTGTCAGCCAATCCACTCTCTGCTTCTTGCCGCTGCTGCCCACCCTTCCCAGGATGCTGTGTTAGCTGTGCTAGCTGCAGTGAGCCAGCATTAACTTCAGAGAGATGGGCGGAAGGGGAAGGGAGAGAGAGGGCAGGAGAAACTAAGAGAGAGAGAGAGAAGAGAGAGAGAGAGAGGGGAGACAGAGAAAGGGAGAGAGACTGTGATGGAGGGCAGAGGGGTAGAGGGAGGGAGGATGATGTAACAAGAATTGATTGGCTCTGAGTACAGACGCAGGTCCACACGTCCACGACGCTCTCAATGAATCCCTCTCCCCCTCTGCCCCCACCCGCCCTCCTATCTTAATTTTTTTTCCCTCACCCTCTCTCCTCGTACATATCGTCATCTCTTTCATGGCTTAGCGCTTCTTAAAGCCGGATCAACTCATCTCTACCTGGAAGGGAGGGGGGGTAGAGTCCTCTCCCAGTGGCAGTATGCGGGGCGATGTTCACCCTGAGTGACTCCACTGGTGCGTCATGGAGCTCCTGTTGACTGGCAGGACATGGTACAGTCTGGTTCTGTGAGCTTGCATTGGCTGGCAGGCACTGTGGTCGTGACAGTGTGTGTAGGGATGGGTGACGCCTGTTGATTGCTGTGAGGAGTCGGTGCTGTGGACCGCGTAAGTGCTCCGACTTGTTTATTTACAATTCATTACAGTATTGTGGTAAAATAAAAGAGCATTTCATGCTTTTTATGTATTGATTGAGTGATGAATGAGGGTATTCATGTATTAAGTAGCAATGTATTAAGTGCAGTTGTGGAATAGGGGCATTCAATAAATCAAATATTTGCTTAGCAAAATTGAACTTTACATGTGAGTTAAGCCGTAACATGCTTTCTACACTGTAACACACTGCTGCTCCACACTCAGATCGATCAATCCAGCAGAAATCATTTAATTTGGCACAGACTGTCTTATATAAAGATTATGTAACATTTGTAGCGGAATGCATCCTCACCCTGCAGTGTGGCAGAGGACAGGGGTTGTGGGGTTGTGTTGTGTTGGCATGTGTTGTGTTGGGATGTGGCTGACAGAGGGATTTGAGGGTTGAAGGTTTTAATGATGGCTTCCATATTTCATGCACTACTTATCTGCCTGTCTGCTTCCTGGAATTGTTCAGGCATCATTCGTTGTGGCTACAGATTATATGTGTGTGTGTGTGTGTGCGGTGGGAGGGAGGGTAGGGGGGGGGGGGTAGTAAAGGAGTGGTTAGGGTACAAATATATCAGGAAGTAACAGGGTTCCCTCTTTCCCTTTTGACTATCAGAGAAAACACCACTGATCAATACTGTTGTCAATCATGCCGTCACTGTTAAAAAGCAGACTAGTGCCAACATGAGTAACTAGGATGTACAAAAGTCACATGGATGAAGTTGACCTCCTCTCCATCCTGGTTGCCAAGGCAACGGGTCCCCATTCTTCTCCTCTCTCAAGCTATTTTCTGGCACATACTGTACTCGACAGAGGGAGACAGAGAAAGAAGAAAAAGGGAGAGGGAGAGAGAGAGAGGGACAGGGACATACACAGAGTAAGAGACACAGAGAGGGAGAGAGAGAGAGCCAGCGAGATAGCAGGATTCTCCCTGGGGGTCTTAACAGCAGCAAGGCCTGGCCTGTTTCTTTGCCTGTCTTAAATATGGTAAAGAGGCTGACACATATTCTAAGCTCAGCTACTGTCTGTCAGGTACCAGATCTGTTCCAGTTAGCCCTGACGCCCCTCTGTAAAAGCAGGCCTCGATGATAGATATTCAAAACCTGACAGGTTGACAGGAAGGGTTTGGTCATTTTGATCCAGATGTTATGACTATGCCGGTAGGTCTGGGGGAAGTTTATCATCCATATGTAAACTGTGATTAAAACATCTGTGGTTCAGGATATCCAGGACTGATGTGATCATACAATGTAGTTCCTCATCAAGACTCTGTGGGTACATGACAGTGGAGCTTGCAGCCTATATACCAATATAATGAGTTCATGTTCTGCTTGGTATAGGATGTTGAAGAAGTCTGTACGCTGTTTGTGTTTGCTGTGAGTCAGCGTTCATCGACTATCTGCAGACTGTGCTGACCTGCTGTTTAGACTTTGCTTTCCAGACCTAATCAAATATTTATTAGTACTTTCTCTTGGAAAAGATCAGCACTGTAGTCCCTTAACTACAGGGACAAGCTCACATCTTCACTGCTTCACTAGTTTCCAATGTAGCACAGCCTCACCTCCATCTAGCTCTTCAATCGGCTGGCTGTAGTTCAACAATCAGTCCAATCCTTTCAAGGATACACTTTATCTATAGGGGCTATACCTAGATGCTAGAACTAGAGGCTAGAGGTCAGTTTGGAACATGGCCCATGCTCTATGGCAAACCTTTGCTTTGTCTGACTAGTTGGCATGGATGCCATCATTCAGGCAGTTTCCATCATCTGAATTTGACCTTTCAACCAGCCTCTGGGTCAGGTTTTTACAGTTTAAAGTGATTGACTTCAGTCATTAATTACTTCAGAAAGTAATTTAAGCTTTCGATTGAAGCACATTGTTGTGATGTTGCGATGTGCTACAGTACTGGATAGTAGTCATAAAGGTTTGACTATCCGGTTCTATGGGATTTATTGCCATTCAACAGTTCTATTGGATTTATTAAATTCAACTGTTTGTTTGAGTGAGAGATATTGTAAACAAACAGTCTTATCTAAGTGTGTTCTATAGACTACATGACCAAACTGTCAAACAGCTTGTCCTATTGATGCTCTACTAGCAAACATAGTAAACACAATCCATAGGATGTTTGTTTAGCTTGCACACTGTCATTGACCCTTAATGTGTGTGTGTGTGAGTCTTTGTATTTCCTCTGTCTGTGGGAGGAAGGAGGGTAAGGATGTATGACGTGTGTGTCAGTGGGACATTTCTCTTACTGTCTCCGCCTGCACCCCTGCAGGCGTGTCGGTGTGGTTCCTGAGCTGTGTGTTTGCATCTGTGACCACCTTTGATCTTCTTCTTTGAAAATGGCACCCAGTGGTGTGTGGAGGACGTACGAGAGCCTGCACACATCGCCCTTCCTCACCCTCTCTCTCTCCCCCTCTGCGCAGGGCGCAGGGTGAGAGGCGGAGGGACCCCTGTGTGTTAGGATGGCCAGTGAGGGCTCCTGCATCCCCAGCCCAGTGGTGCACCAGATCGACAAGCAGTTCCTGATCTGCAGTATCTGTCTGGATCGCTACGACAACCCCAAAGTTCTGCCCTGCTTGCATACATTCTGTGAGAAGTGAGTGCACATGTTTTTTTCCTTTCTCTTAACTCTTTTGTGTGATGTGTGCGTGTTGAGTGTGTCTGCTAGTTAATGAAAAGATGTGGGCATATTCCTGAGGTAGTTTAAGCCAGTCAGTTACAGTGAATGACAGCAAGAACATTACAAAATGGCTGCCGTCTGTGTCACCCTGAATTCATAGTACTTCTGGGGATGGTCAGTGTCACCCTCCAAGTCTGTTTGTCTTTGTGCTACGGAGAACACAGAGCCTGTCTCCTCTGCTCTCGTTGTTGCAGAGCGCTAGAGAGCCACATGACGCAACTAGCACCGACCCAAGAGGCTAATTTGCTTAGTTGCTATCTGTGTGTGTTTGTGTGCCTCCTCTTTTCTTATTGGAGTGTTTATTAGATCTTACCCACCCCCTCCTCAGTTGGATGCCTGCTCCTTGCCCCTCCTAGGTGTCTGCAGAACTACATCCCGGCCCACAGCCTGACGCTGTCGTGCCCCGTGTGTCGCCAGACGTCCATCTTGCCGGAGAAAGGCGTGGCGGCGCTCCAGAGCAACTTCTTCATCACCAACCTGATGGACGTCCTGCAGCGCCCGGCCGACAGCCACACCCACCAGGCGGCGGCGCTTGACACCATCGCCTCCGTCGCCACGGGTCAACCGCTCTCCTGTCCCAACCACGGGGGGAATGTAAGGCACACACACGTGATGCACCTTTCAATAATTAAACTGAGCAGCTGACTGTTTTTAGTAGATAGCCTTAGTAGGCAGCCATTATTAATGTTCCTGGGGGTGTATTGTTCGTGTTAAGTCCCTGTGCTTCAGAGGAGTTTCCACTGGCACGGTTCCTACTTAGTAGAATATTTCCTGGTGCCAACAAACTCTGTACTTCTGAACTTCCGTGTTGCCAAGGTGATGGAGTTCTACTGCCCGCAATGTGAGACGGCCATGTGTCAGGAGTGTACAAGCGGTGAGCATGGCGACCATCCCACCGTTCCCCTCAGAGACGTGGTGGAACAACACAAGGCCTCCCTGCAGGGCCAGCTGGACGCTGTCAAAAACAGGTACCACATTTTGGTGTTGTGTACCCCAGCATGTGCCCTTCTGTATCGGAAAACCTCCATTACAATGGAATAAATGAAAAACAGGCAGGGCCAAGCTTGGACCCTTGGGGGACACCAAGCTATTAAGACCCAGGGAAATGACCGCTTCTTCTTTTCCCCCTCAAGTTGTTCTCCTTCCTAACTGTCTTTCTTTGCATGCTCTCCTTCCCTCTCTGCCCTCCCTCCCTCCTCTCTCTCTCTCTCTCTCTCTCTCTCTCTCTCTCTCTCTCTCTCTCCTTCCCTCCCTCCCTCTCTCTTTTCTTTCTTTCTCCCCCAGGCTGCCAGAGATTGACACGGCCCTGCAGGTACTGTCAGAAATCTTGCAGCAGCTGACCAATCAGAAGAGCTCCATCGAGGGGGACATCCACACCACATTCGACGAGCTGCAGAAGACCCTCAACGTCCGGAAGAGCGTCCTGCTCATGGAACTGGAGGTCAACTACGGTCTCAAGCAAAAGGTCAGAGCACAGCTACAACAAATGTGTGAAAACTTGGAAGAACTCTTGGTTCAAATATGCCGTATGGTGCAAGCAAAATGTCAAGTAATGTGGATGTTTACATGTGAGGGTGAAAGCAAAGGTTTAAACTGATAAGATAAGAGCAGGAATTTTCTTCTGGTTGGCAAACATAATGATAAAAATATAAAAATATATGTATATTAGATTTTTTCTTTTTTCTATAAAGGTATCACTGATATATGATATATATATATATATATCAGTATATAATTTACACATAGAAAAACTCTTCACTTTCTGTAATCTTTACCCATACAGTTGAGGCTTTGTTGAGTCCCTGGTCAACACTAGATACAATGTTTATCCTCTGGTGCCTTGGGCCCAACTGGCCTGATAAATGAAGAAATCTAGACTTGGGAGGGGCAGAGGACAGAGAGAGGGAGAGAGGGAGAGGGAGAGAGGGAGAGAGGGAGAGAGGGAGAGGGAGAGGGAGAAAGAGAGGGGGTCAAATGAGCTGCAGCCCCACCCCAACCCAGAGACCCAATCACTGTACTTGGCTACCAACCCCCCCAAGGTTCCTCCCCTTTGGGAGTTTGATCACATGATTGGATAATGATTCTGCGATCAGCAAAGACAGTCCTCAGACTGAAGTAAAAAAAGAGAGTAGTGTCTATCTCTTCTATTATAGGACTTTGCTAGGTCTGTATCTCTTTATCAGTGTATTACGAGCTGTGTCTTTGTACTCTAATGTACTGTTAGGCATGTTGGAGGTAGGGTGTGTCTTGTATGCAGTGAGATTTGACAGCCAACACAGTGGTGTTGGTTTCCCCAGCGCACTGCGCTAGGAAATGAAGCACTTTCTCGGTCCTTCTCTTTGGGCGTGATCGCTCTTCTCCTCTCTCTCTCTCTGTCTCTCTCTCTCTTTCTCTCTCGCTCTCCCCTCTCTTCTCGTATCTTTCTCTCTTTTTAATAGTTAGGTTGAGTGTAGTTTTCCTACCCAGTGAGGACTGGTTCTAAGAGAGAAGGCTAATGGCTTCTGCTTTGGGAGGTGAAGAAGAGTGTGATAGCCAGATGCAGGTACTGTAAGTGTGTGTGCGTGTGTGTGTGTAATTAGGTGTGCATGATTGTGTTTACTCATCAACATGTTCAGAATATGTATATGTTCTTGCATCTAACATGTGTCTGTCCTTTCCTCCTCTGTGTGTGTGTCTGTGTGTGCGTCTGCACATGTGTCTCTGCACATGTGCATCCGTGCGTGCGTGCATGTCTGTGTGTGTGTCTGTCTGTGCACATGTGCATGTCTCTCTGTGTGTGTGTGTGTGTGTGTGTGGGCCCCAGGTGCTCCAAGCCCAGCTGGACACCCTGCTGCAAGGCCAGGAGGGCATCAAAAGCAGCTGCAGGTTCACGGAGCAGGCTCTGAGCCACGGCACGGAGGCCGAGGTCCTGCTGGTGAAGAAGCAGATGAGCGAGCGTCTCAGCGAGCTGGCCATCCAGGATCTCCCCCTGCAGCCCGGCGAGAACCACCAGCTGGACTTCCTGGTGGAGACGGACGGCCTGAAGAAGTCCATCCACAACCTGGGCACCATCGTGACCACCAACGCCGTGGCGTCCGAGACGGTGGCGACGGGCGAGGGCCTGCGCCAATGTGTGGCAGGCCTGCCCACCTCCGTCACCATCACGACCAAGGACAAAGACGGCGAGCTGTGCAAGATGGGCAACGCCGCCATCACGGCAGAGATCGCCACGCCTGCCGGCAGCATCGGCGACGGCGAAATCCTGGACAACAAGAACGGGACGTACGAGTACCTGTACACCGCCGCCAAGGAGGGCAGCTTCACGCTGTCGCTGCGCCTCTACGACCAGCACATCAGAGGCAGCCCGTTCAAGATCAGGGCCGCCAAGTCGGCCGACGTGTCGCCGACGTCTGACGGCGTGAAGAAGAGGTTAAAGTCGCCGGGGAGCGGGCACGTGAAGCAGAAGGCCATTAAGAGGCCGGCGAGCATGTACAGCACCGGGAAGAGGAAAGAGAACCCCATCGAGGACGATCTCATCTTCAGGATCGGTAAAGACCAGCTGTCTTTGTGACGTCAGACACGAAGGCTTTCTTTGATATAGATTTCGACCCAGCGCTCTGATTCTCTGTTTTTCCCTCCTTTTCTCTCTCTCTCACCTTTTTTTTCTTCTATGATGTGAACTAAACACCTCTCTGACTTCAAACAGTCGTGGATTAACCAAACCACTTGTAGTGTATTATTCTCAGCTATTATGAGCTGTATTTTTTGTCACCGTCGCATGTCACCACTGTGCGACTAATGTTTTAAAAAAGCAACAGCAAACTCAAGACAGTTGACAAGGATCCAGGCTGAATCAAAATACTGTAGATATCCACTAGAGTTATTATTTTAACAGTCTGTTATATTATTGTTTGAGAAAGGATGGACTGATATTTAGTTTCCGGTCACTTCTGCTCTCCAGGAACAAAGGGAAGAAACAAAGGAGAGTTCACAAACCTACAGGGCGTGGCCTCCTCGGCCCAGGGCAAGGTGCTGATCGCTGACAGCAACAACCAGTGTGTCCAGGTATGGGAAACTTACACTTGGTCACTTTATTTTTTGTGTGCAAGTGACTGTTTCCCAATTGTTGTTCTGTAGGTCCACGGCAAATATAGTTGTAGATCATATGTTCAAGAGGATGTAATTAAACAGTATTTTGTGTGTGTGCTTGAATGGATGCATTTGTGTGTGTTCGCGCGTACAGATCTTCACCAATGACGGGCAGTTTAAGAGCCGCTTCGGCGTCAGGGGGCGGTCTCCGGGGCAACTGCAGCGGCCGACAGGCGTGGCTGTCCACCCCAACGGTGACATCATCATTGCTGACTATGATAACAAGTGGGTCAGCATCTTTTCCAGCGACGGCAAGTTCAAGGTAAGGACCCTCAGCTTCCTTGACCTCACTACCATCAGCTAGCCTGTAGGCTCACAATGTTGTTAGTATCCCCTGCCTCGGAACTAGAACTCTATAAGTGTTCGAGAATTCTTGGAAGTATAACTCCAGAACTAAAAGAGTCTGTAGCTTCCGTCCTCCTCCCCTTGGGATAGTATCCGATCTAACGTGACTGGATAGGGGAAAGTATTAGCTCAGAGACACAGCTGCTACTAATCCATTCGGATGTCAGTCTGAACAGAGTCTTGAATAAGGTCTCAAAATTTCAATACTCTTTCTACTTCCTGTCTTCCTCCAGACTAAGATAGGCTCTGGCAAGCTGATGGGTCCCAAGGGTGTGTCGGTGGACAGGAACGGCCACATAATCATCGTGGACAACAAGGCCTGCTGTGTCTTCATCTTCCAGCCCAATGGCAAGCTAGTCACCAAGTTTGGTAACCGTGGCAACGGCGACAGGCAGTTTGCAGGTACACTGAATGGTAATAAGTGCCCTCCCCTTTCCTCCTGTCTGACCTTACTGACACCTGCATGCAGTATGAGGATCGTAATCTGGCTAGGACGCCGAGTCAAGAGCCATGACCTTTGGCTTCTGACCTTTTGACCTTGTGAAGGGACATTCTATCAAAAAGGGCTCACTTTCCCTTTGTGTTGCTTAATTGTCTTTAATGTCATTGCTTTTCAAGGTGTGCGTGAGCATGTTCACGTTTTATCATGTCTCCAGTTCCTATGTGATTGTTTGCAAACCATTTCCACTGTCAAATTCCAGTTAATGCCAAACTGACAGTCCCTGTATTATTGTTACCAAATCACAACCTCAGTCTCTTCTGAACCTGTTCCTTTTAGGACCTCACTTTGCTGCGGTCAACCACAACAATGAAATCATCGTGACCGACTTCCATAACCACTCTGTGAAGGTGTTCAACACGGAGGGGGAATTCCTGCTGAAGTTCGGATCCAACGGCGAGGGGAACGGCCAGTTCAATGCTCCTACAGGAGTGGCTGTGGATATCAACGGCAACATTATAGTAGCAGACTGGGGCAACAGTCGTATTCAGGTAACAATTTAGATTTATTTCCGATGTAATGGTCTCTAGCCAGTTTGATCCTTTTGGATCATTTGTGTTTGTGTATTTATGTATTTTTATCTGTCTGTCTGTCCCTCTCTCTCTCTCTTATTCTCTCTCTTCTTCTCTCCTGTCTCTCTCTCCCTCCCTCGCTCCCCCTGTCTGTGACCCAGGTGTTTGACGGCAGCGGTTCCTTCCTGTCCTACATAAACACCTCAGCAGACCCCCTGTACGGCCCCCAGGGCCTGGCCCTCACTTCCGACGGTCACGTGGTGGTGGCCGACTCTGGAAACCACTGCTTCAAGGTCTACCGCTACCTACAGTAACCCTGTTCTCACACACGCACACACACGCACACACACATGCACTCACACACGCACACACACACGCACACACAAACTGTGGAGCAATGGACAGATTAGCTTCTCATCCACTTATCTGCTCATCCTCCCATAACGCCATCGTTGGTGCCATGCAGAAGCCTTCACTCTGACCTTTCACCTTGTGTGTCTCCGTGGCCTCTTTTCTCCTCACCTCCTCACCTGATCCCTCATAGTGCAGAGGAGGAGCACTGGGCATGTCTCAAATCTTCAGACGTGCGCCCTTTCTCCCTCCGTACCGTGAAGTAATCGGGAACATGAGGGACTAGGTGCTTTTTATTCAGCTGCTACCAACCTACTCATGTCTACACAGGCCTCTGTATGTCTCCCCTGAAAAAAGGGAAATTGAATAATTGAATGATTAAATAATGGTTAACGGAGTTGAGAGTTGCGGTGTCGGAGAGGCGGTCCTTGTATGTAAGTGGGAGGGACTTGATGCCTGATGTTCACAGATTGGTGGAGGGAGGTTCTTTACGCAAGTGACAAAGCCCCCTGCTTTAATACATCCCGTTGAAAAGACAGTTGTTTGGATGGTGTAAACTGATAGTTTGGAATCACGTTTAAGTTGCAGCCTTTATTACATTTGTTATTTATTTTTGTGACATAGCACATTATGTAAACTAGGGTATAGTGTTAACACAGTAATTTTAAGTAAATGTTACTAATAGTTTTATCACGGACCAGCTTCAAAGGTGTATGTTTCAGGTGAATTAATTATTTTCAAGGGTTGTAAATTGATACAGAATTGGGTGGTCAAAGTTGCTCCGTGATAAATTAAACAATAGTTCAATTGTGTTCACAATGTCATCATTACAAACACTAAATAAAACACAATACTGCACAAGCAGGGTACTTTTTAAAGCATGGAATTTCTATGCATGCAATGTAGGCCAATAACCTTCAGATTACTTACACATGACACAGATCAACAAACATTTGTAAAACCTTCTCCATGACTTTAGATGGTAGACGTCAGCTCTCAACCATAGAAGAAGAATGTTTGATATTCCATCAAATATTGATGCAACACACCTTATAGGTTCTTTGAAATAAGTTTCAGTTTTCTAGAGGTACTGACATGTATTTGAATGCTTCATTGAATCCACACCATCACATAAAATGAAATATCACAATAATCAACTGGTGAATTTATGGTGATGTTATGTCTGCTTCTGTGGTGTAAGAAACATCTTCAATTCTACAATAACACAGTTGGTCAACACAATTTGAATGAGTGGGTGGGAGGTATAGACCTACGTAATGACAACAAGACAAGGGAAACAACTGATGTACTGTATTTGTTCCAAACCTTACTAAATTCAAGAAAATGTAAAGCCACTTACTGAACATGCAAAACATTGGCCTCTTGTTCATATGGCAGTTTTATTATCTATTGTTTCTCAATGTCGTTGACTTATCAAGACGTTTATTTTGACGTATAATTTGATGATTCAATTTTGTTCAGCTATTTTGTACATTTAAATTGTTCTTCATTTACAACTTTAACCCTCCTCCCCCTCTAGTTCATGGTTCTATTTGTGATGCCAAATGAAAATTAAGTGCCCACATGTCTGTTGTGTTTGTGTTCAGATCTCAGATAAACAACAAATGTGATGCAACTTGAACATTTTGTAATTAAACCGTTTTAGTGACATTGATTTAGACTGTGCTGTTCCGACGGAGTTCACCCCACTTTAGAAATGTGTTCTACTGTATAATGTAGCTCCTAGTGTTGTATGAGTGCACATGTTGTGTAGGTTAGTGACAGGCTTCCTCCCTCAGACCTTCTAGAACAACAGTCAGTAAAAATGTGTGATGTCAGCTATCGCAGTTTGGATATGTTCACATATCTCAACCAACCCAGTTTTGTGGGATATTGTGGTGTAAAACCCTTTCTCACTCACACGGTAAACCATTCCATCAATGTTTATTTCCCCTTCAGTGTACAGAACTAGAAATAAAGTCTTGCTTCTTTGATGTGCTTGTGTCTTTGTTCTTTGTCCATTATTAATAACGTTACTAAATAAAATGTGATTAAATGGTATAATTACAATGAAACAATACAATATGCAAGTATAAGAAAAAGCACATTTGTCTTCCTTCTCTATAATTATAGATGCCTTTTGATGTCAACCATATTGTGAAGTAATGCTCATCACATTCACAATCTAACATTGCACTATAATCGATGAGATTCAGTACACAATTTGATCTGCCCGCTAAATAAACCAATGCAAGGTATGTGACTTGGAAATCTGTCAGCCCCCTGCCCGCCCACACACACACACACACTTTTTACTAAGAAAATGATATCTAACGGCAGCATCCTCAGTTATTAAAAAAGGTTGCCCCACCCACATTTGAAAACATGAACAGGAAATTCACTTTAGCTCTACCTCTCAAGGTAATGCTAGACAGTGACAGTTTTATCCAGTGGAGAGGCCATTAATTACAACTGTTATCATGAAATTACAGTATATAAAGTATGTCTTCGGTACATCAGTATGCACCAACTCAGTGGTAGATGAGGTAATGCAGACTACTTTACTGGAGTTGAAGACAACAGCTTTCATTTCAGAAAAACATGACCTCTAGTGGGTGGAATGTCATACAGCTTGCAGTGAAACCACTGGTCTGTTCACAGTAAAAACAATCCAAATACAGAACACGTATTATTGTTAACTTTAAGATAAAACACGTTCCTGTGTGTGTTCTTGTCTACAAGACTTAAGAGAAAGTCAAATTTCATCATATCATCTCAAATCATCAAATCATATCGCTCACATTTCTTTGAATCCTGCATGACTAACAGAGACATGGATGTTTTTTCCCAAACCCAGAACCCAGGGTAGATGGCCTTGGTGAATGTGGAGTGGAATGTGTATAGAAGGGTGCACGTATCAGAAGAGATGCTGTAAAAGGAGAGACTGCCAGCTGGCCAGTCCAGATACACTCCGACTCTGTTGGACATCGGCACGTCTATGCAAGTCTTTATATTACCATGCCAAGCAGTGTAAGTGTGACCAGAGCAGCTTAAACACCATGAGTTATCATTGTGCCCCATCAAACTGTCATGCAATTTCCCAGCCCTGTTGATTCCTTCATATGCCACTCCGATGAAGCCCCCTAACCCACTCCATTCCACCTCCCAGTAACAGCACCCAGTCAGGCCCTCGCTACACAGCACCTGGGACCAGTCTGTAAATCTCTTGGGGTCATCAGAATAGGAATTCTTCTTTCCTTTCCATGTGACCTTTCTGCCCCCATCAGACAGAGACAGGTTTCTGTGGCAAGTGTTGACGTCCAGCGTGAGATTACAGGTATCTAATTTAGAAGACAAGGAAAAAATAAATCATAAATCTATCAATCTATTTGGTCGCTGACTGCAAGCAAGCAGACTGCCACATGTAGCAGTTTGAATGATGGTGCTGTAAAAGCAATGCTTTTCGTTCAGTGTGAATGTGCAGTGAATGCAGAATGCATATAAACATACTCCTTCTTAATGACCAGCATAACCCTGCAGGCTGAATTCTGTGAGAGAAATTAAATGAGTTATTCAGGAATTTTCTAAACATTTTGTTAAGTCAGTTTGTTAAACCAATTACAGAAATGGCAGTTTTCACCTGAGAATTTGGAGTTTATAGTTGGGATCCTTTAGTGCAGAGGAAAGCAGCATATGTCCTGAGTCTCCTGGGTGATTATAACTCACGTCCAGCTGTGTCAGGTGGGTGGGGTTAGACTTCAGAGCTGAAGCCAAACAGGCACAGCCTTCCTCTCCAACACCACAGAATGACAACCTGTTCATGAATGACAATGATCATTTCACTAGATCAAGTAAAAAGTGTATCAGTAAAAAAGGATATTCCTCAGCCCTATTAAACTCACTGTATGGTCTCCAGTTTACAGTGTTGACTCCCTAGAACAGCAGAGAGCTGTTTAGCACCAGAATCCTGCAGGTTGTTGTCACTTAGGTTTAACTCTCTCATGTGGGAGGATTCTGAGACGAGAGCAGAGGCCAAGGCCTTACAGCCTTGCTCTGTGATTTGACACTCACACAAACTAGTTAGGAAATGGAGGAAAAACAAAATGTTCACATATTGTGATATTAAGACATTACTGTAAACAGCATACCCAGTTAATCAACATTAAATAAAGCAAACCTCAGTTTTTCCAGTTGGCACTGAGGATTACCCAGTCCAGCAGAGAGCAGCATCAGCCCAGAATCCTGAAGGTGGTTCATGCTCACATGAAGCTCCTTCAGGTGGGAGGAAGGGCAGCAGAGAACTGATGCCAACTCTTCACAGCTTCTCTCAGTGAGATGACATGCACTCAGCCTTGACAGAAGATAACATGATATATCATCAATGCCCCTCAGTATGGGCAAAACAATCCATTTATTCTAATACCAATTTGAAATCTAGAACCAAAAATTTTATATTGTTTTAGCAGTCAGCTGAAGAAGTGCGACAGAGGGTGTATAAAAAGCCTACTGGAACCATTGTTACTTTTAGAGACACACAAAGAGCTAGATAGGCGAGTGTTCTCCTCCAGGTTTGCAAACATCAAAGATTAGAGTAATTGTGTTGTTGTTTGAAGCATTGGCGTTCACCTTGTGTATCAATCAATAGAAATATGTATGCTGTGGTCAAGTTCCCACAACAATATCTCACCTCAACACTTGAATGTTTTCTAGTCCGGCATGGAGCAGCTTCAGTCCTGAATCTTGCAGCTTATTGTTACTTAGATCCAGCTCTTTCATGCGAGTGTTTGAGGTGAGAGCTGAGGCCAGCACTTCACAACATTTCCCTGTGAGGCAACATTTGTTTAACCTAGACAGGAAATTACAATGAGTATGTTTATTGTGAAGACATAAATGCTGATTGAACACAAATTGACATAACGTTTCAACCTGAGTGTCTCCAGTCTACTGTGGAGACTCATCCCAGCACAAAGATGCATCACTCCTGCATCTTGCAGGCTGTTGTCACTCAGGTCCAGCTCTGTCAGGTAGCTGGAGTTAGAGCTCAGAGCTCTAGACAATTCTTCACACGATCTCTCTGTGAGATGGCATGTATTCAGCCTAAACACACAAAAGAATAACAATTAAAACATGTAACCTTAATCTCCAACAAATATATATTTGTAAGCAAATATGATGTTAGGGTATGAGACAAGGACTAAAGGAACTGTTTATGTACTGTACTTACAAGGCTGTTTTTGAGACTTTGATGACTGGCAGCAGTCTCAGAAGACCTTCTTCTGATCTGGAGTATTCCTTCAGGTCAAAAACATCAAGCTTCTCTTTTGAGGTCAGCAACACAAAGACCAGAGCTGACCACTGTGTAGATGAGAAGTTGGCTTGGGAGAGATCTCCTGAGCTCAGGTAGCTTTGGATCTCCTCCACTAAAGAGCAGTCCCTCAGCTCATTCAGACAGTGGAACAGGTTGATGCACCTCTCTGGTGAGGGATTCTCCTTGATCTTCTTCTTTATGTACTTGACCGTCTCCTCATTGGTCTGTGGGGTCGTTCCTGTCTGTGTCAGAAGGCCTCGTAGGACAGCCTGATTGGATACCAGTGAGAGGCCCAGGAGGAAGCGGAGGAACAGGTCTCTGTGTCCATTCTCACTCTCCAAAGCTTGATCCACAGCTGTCTTGTGTAAGTCAATCTCTGGTTTGCTCTTCAGTGAAAATGAATGTTTCACATGTTTGACCAGAGGATTGTGTCCACTTGTCTTGAATGTGAGAAAGACATACAGAGCAGAGAGAAACTCCTGGATGCTCAGGTGTACAAAACTGAACACCTTCCGCTGGTACAGCCCACGCTCCTCTCTGAAGATCTGAGTACACACTCCTGAGTACACTGAGGCTTCTGTGACGTCAATGTCACACTCTCTCAGGTCTTCCTCATAGAAGATCAGATGGCCCTTTTCAAGTTGTTTGAAGGCCAGTTTTCCCAGCTTCAGGACGGTCTCTTTATCCCAGGGTGGATCTCTCTTGTGATCTCCTGGATGCATCTGCTTCTTCGGTTGGGTCTGATACACCAGAAAGTGTGTGTACATCTGTGTCAGAGTCTTGGGCATCTCTCCAGTCTTTGCTTCTCTCAACAGTCTCTCTAGAACCTTGGCTGCAATGCAACTGAAGACTGGTATGTGACACATGATGTGAAGGCTCCTTGACATCTTTATGTGTTCAATGATTCTGCTGGCCATGTTCTCATCACTGATTCTCTTCCTCAAGTACACCTCCTTCTGTAGATCATTGAACCCTTGTACCTCTGTCACCAAGTCAACACAGTCGGAAGGAATCTGATTGGCTGTTGTAGGTCGGGATGTTATCCAGCGTAGAGCTGATGGAAACAGTTTTCCCTTGATCAGATTGGTCAACAGCACGTCCACTGAGGTTGTCTCTGTGACATCGCAACAGATTTCGTTGTTTGTGAAGTCAAGAGGAAGTCGACACTCATCCAGACCATCTAAGACAAACAGGACGTTGTACTTTTCATAACTGGAGATTCCTGAATCTTTGGTTTCCGCGCAAAAAAGATGGAGAAGTGTCATCAAACTATGTTGTCTACCGCTCACCAAATTCAGTTCTCGAAAAGGAAGTGGAAAGATGAACTGGATGTTCTGATTGGCTCTTCCTTCTGCCCAGTCTTGGATAAACTTCTGCACAGAGATTGTTTTTCCAATGCCAGCAATACCCGTAGTCAGAACACTTCTGGTAGATCTTCCTTGTCCAGGAAGGGGTTTGAAGAGGTTCTGGCACTTGATAGGTGTCTCTGCCGTTGCCGGTGTCCTGGATTTTGTCTCAATCTGTCTGACCTCATGTTCATTACTGACCCCCCCACTTCCACTCTCTGTGATGAAGAGGTCTGTGTAGATGTTGTTGAGGAGTGTTGGGTTTCCTTGGCCAGCCATTCCCTCAAACACACACTGATATTTCTTCTTCAGGCTGCATTTCAGTTGACGCTGACATACAGCAACTAGTTCATCTGGATGGAAGACCATGAATTTACTCCCAGTAGTACAACAATCATTCGTCCACAAAGCAACTTCTATATATTTTGTATGCACTACCAAGATATTAGTATATTCAATGTCAAATGCCAGATATCTTACTTTTCTCCAGTGTGTCGGCCATCTTGTTCTGGTTCATGCTCCTAAGGACATGCAGTGTGATCTTCAGAGCTCCATCTCTGACCGTGTTTTCAAACTCAGCATCAACTGGTTCTTCCTCCTTCTTTTGACTCTCAATAGACTCCGGGTAATCTTCGTGTAGAAGCCCTTGGAATATCTTTAGATGTTTCCTGACTAAAGTGATGACGTTTTGTTCTAGCAACTAAAACAGATTATTTGATTTAAAGTATTATATTATATGTAAATTTACAAACAGTTACTGATGCAAATCCATGTTATCAGCCCACCTTGAAAATAGCGATTACGTCATCTTGATGGTTTGATTCAGATTTCTTACATTGGTCACTGTTTTGGACAAACATTACGTGAGTGCTCAGGACAGGAATTATTACTTCTTTTGACTGGAAATAATATGAAATCCATAAGAGGAAAAGTTTATAGGGATATTATCTTCATTCAACATTAGTTATATGGTAAACACTATCTTGTTATGAATGACAAAAAAAATCTAATGTGACACAAGCTAGTAAACAGGTCCACATGTCGGCAACCTTCAAATTGAGCTTGGACTCCAATCTCTTTTCCTTTTTACCACTTCCCTTTATTTCATATAATGAAAGTTTTTAAGAAGTCACTCAATATAATATACTATATTTTAGGATGAATACTCATAATTCTTCAGCAATTATGCCAGATAAACACATTTGAATAAAGAGTCTAATAAATGTCCATAGGCTGCTGGTACATTCCTGTGGTATTTGGTTTAATGAGTCCTTGGAAAACCAAAGTATATGTTAAAAGCAACTGAGAGGGATTGCTAAGGAGACAGGCATGGAGGAGATTAGAAATGCCGTAATTTCCTCCCCTGACCAAATTACTTTCACTTTCACTAGTAGGCCTACTGCTAGCGTTACCAGCTGCCATGTCTCTGTGTTTGTTTCGAAGAACTTTCCAGTCAATAGCATGTGATCTGTCGATAGCAAGCATAGATAGATGAAATACAATAGCAAGGGGTGAAGCAAACCTGAAGAGAAAATACCCTTACCTTCCTGCTGGAAAGGGTTCTTGTTTGAAGTAGATTGGGTCCTCCATAGACTTTCTTTTTCCCAATGACTCAAATTTTCTTGGGTCATGGGAGCCTGTTCTCTCCTGCGTGACTCTGTCAGTAAACGTCAACATAGTCCTCATGATAGTCACAATGTGGGTACAGCATGAGATCTGAAATTTTGTTTTGGCTTTTGTTTTCCTTCCTGCTTGCAACTTAATTCTTAGCTCAGACAACCAACGGGGTATTGAAAAGCTTCTCAAAAACAAATAATTATTAAGTATAAGCAAGAATTCAGCTAACATGAAGCCAATCATCAGCCTTATTTAACGATCACTTAACTCACATTTTAGATTCAATGCAGGGAATCCCTTCACAAGGATCTGTTTCAGAGGCAGTGCTGTCCTCATCTCTCTCCCCAGACAGACTCATGGCAGCCTCAGGTGGAGGACCTCTCCTGACTCAAACCTGAAGCAGACGGGGTCAATAGCTTCTGTAAAGACAACACATCTACCTCCTTGACGAGTCCATCAAATCTGCAGTGAGGATATGACATGTTTGACATCATTCATGCTTGCATGTACGCAAACATTCCTAGGATGATCAGAAATGACTTGTTGTGTCTTTTCTCAAGTTTTGTTCTCTCAGGAAACAATCATTTAAATATGTACGGCACTTCACTGTTGAATTAGCAGTGTTCTAAACGTAATCATGCATAGAATGTTTACAGGGTAAAGTATGAGGCCATAAGTAATTTTAGTATTTTTGGTATTATGTATGTGCTTGTCCTTCTCTATCATCAAATTTTGTATCTAACTGTGATGAATATCACGATAATATTATACATGTACACTCCTAAATACAACTGTTATAAACAAATATAATACAAATATAATGTTTCCATTTTAGATACAAAACACCAACCACGTACAATTGTGAGGCCTTTCCCAGCAGCTGTTAATCCTGCTCCGGTGTCGTGAAGGAAGTTGTTGACGTATAAACATATTCCAAAAACATCTAAAGCCACTCCTTTCATAAAGCTTAAACTGGTTTTAATCCTGAATCCTTGTTGAACAGGTTTGTCTCAGCAGGGGAGGAAAGGCTGCATACCTGTTCTGACGTAGACTGTAGCTGTATGGGTTCATGATCACCTGGCATTCCATGTTTCCTCTTGCAACAAACCAGGTTGAACGAGGATGCACCTGAGTGTGTGTGTGTTACACTGTAGCAGTGTGCTCCAGTATGTTTGTATGTCTTCAAACTCAATCAGTCCAGTCCACACACATGCACACATTGTAGCGAAAAAATCATGACACATAAGTTTACCTGCGTGTAGTTTTAATGACTCAGCATGGAGAGGAAGTCATGTCGGTTTCATTAGACTACAATTGACGATAGATGATAGAACTACAAACATGGAGGAGCAGTGATAAAATAAACTACAGTGGGACAGGAGCTTGGCACATACAGCAACGAGTCAACCCAATAAACAAACACACACAATTACAACACACACACATACACACAAATACGACACACATACAAGCACATGTAAAGCCTCATCTAGAATATACATACTTACATAGCATTCACACCATCAGTCACTGCCGATTCATCTGTGGCAATTACCAACTAGTTCACGCGTAAAGCATTATAATACCTTTTACATGTTCTTCTCTGTTAACTATTCTCTCAAATACTCAGACCCCAAACACACCATGCAAACACACACACACACACACAGCTTTCCTTTTTATCAGGTAATACATCTTTCAAGTTCTTCAAACTCATTGTCAAAGTTTTTTTTTTTTTTTTTTTACTACAGACAGAGACATTCTGTGCAAGAACATACATTTTGGTACTAAGGCAATTATTGTAGTTCCACAGGACTAATACGGTTGACGCTCCGTGCTGATAGAACACTGTCTCTCTGATTGGATCATGTTGCCTCTCACTGCACTTCAGTTTGCTGCACATTCAGACAGACGAGGGGCAGACAGACATAGCACATCTGCCTTGTACAGTTTCTCTTCTGTTTATTTTTTATTTTTTTTAGCACCATGGAAGTTCCCCTCGGTTGATGAACGTTCTGCGATTCCAATAGACAGCCGCTGTTGTCGAAAACACCTTCCCTAATGTTGAGGGATTCCCAAAAGTAGTTGTGCTACCTTGTAATGATCAAAGTACGGATGATGAAGTTAACAAACATTGGATGAGGAATGATCTTTGGAGTGAAAGATTGCGTTCAAGAACGCATCCAGTAAAACACAGTACTGTTTCCTCTGACGTGTCCTGCTGCGAATGAAGTGATATGGTGACGACTTACAAGTCAAAGTTGAGTAAAGACAGCAAGGACACATATGACATATTATACGCAAGGCGTCACATTACATTGCAGATATTTTGGGAAATCATTTTTTCTGTCATTTGTATTCATAATTCCTTTTTTGTTGTATGGGTGTGTGCATAAGCTCAAAGCAAAGAGGGCCAGGGTTAGGGGTAAGCCTTTGTTTTTAAGTAACTTCACACACACCACTGTTGTAGAATAAGACATCAGATAAAACCAGCAGTATTGTCAATGTGGTGTTTTTTGAGACAAAGAGTCCAGACTGTTCCTCAAAGGCAATCAAAATGGCCACAGCCTTAGTCCTGACTTACTTGCAGTGCCATTTTGGCTCCAAAAAATGAAGGATGCAGAGTTCATAGGCCAGCAGGCCACACCTTTCTAAAGTAACTATATTGTCTAAAATCACTGTGGGAAAAGATCTTAACAACACAGACACTTTGGCTCAAGTCATCTCCATAAAAGTGCCATTTTGGCTCAAGTCATTGTAGGCTCAGACTTCCATAACACAACCATTTTGGGTCCGGTCATAATTGATACAGCGTTAATGATCACCTCCTTAGTTCAACGCACAGTGAATGAAAGGTGAAGTTTGAGGAGTAAAAGAGTCAGAGATGCAGGAAGAAACATCAGAAGTATTCACAATCCGAGTGGTTGATGGTGTGTGTGAATGTGTGGAAGCCAGTTGTATAACATAAGGAGGTCCCTTAGTCCTCATAGACAGGCTACAGCGGTGCAACTGACAAAACCAAACAGTCATGACCCTCATCGCTAGAGCCTTTGAGAGAGCTCTTGTCATCATAACCCCCACCACACACACACACTTAACTGTCCTTCTAATGTTTCAGACCCTCAGAGTCCCTCCATTTGAAACCCAGGGTCACTTTGTCTCTTCCCGTTGACCAAGACGTATACGGTCTGGTCGTGCTTCATGTAGTAGTCAGTTTATAATCCACAGTCACTTCAGCTCATTCCAGGATTGTTTAGATCTCTCCAGAGTTCCAGAACAATCTACCCCTGAAGTACAGAGGCGATGTTGAGCTCTAGAACACATCATTCTCATCCTTCACGGAACACTGAAATATAAAGTAAGAGGAGCATTGGTGCGCCTGAGAGGTGATTGGCTGGATTTTCTCTCTCTCTCTCTGGTCGACTTGGCGAGGGTCAGACAAGGTCACCATGTGGGGGTGGGTGGGTGGGGGGGGGGGAAAGGGGGGTCGTGGGGAAGTCAGGGGTCATTTTCTGGTGTGAAGAGTCTCCTGATACTTGGTGCTTGTGTAGCGGATGTGGAAGCCCTTCTTGCTGATGGTGTCGTCGCTATGGAAACGGATCAGAACCGCGTCACCCGCCGAGTAGATCTCTTCCCTGGGCTGCAGGACAGAGGTACAGAGGACGGGAGAGAAGGAGGAGAGAGGTGCGGAGCGACAGATGGAGGAAGGGAATAAAAGAGAGAGAGGGGGGGGGAAGCAGGAGGGGAAAACAGGATGACGCTCACCATATCTAAACGACATCGGGTCATTTCTAGAAAAACTAAACGTCTCGTGTGTTTTTGCCCAGACGCGGCGATGATCTCTCACCCCAGAACCGCAGAAACGTCCCAGGCGGTGTGAGTTGGAGTCGTAGCCGTCGTACAGCTCGATGTAGTCGTAGCCGCAGTCCGCCTCCTCCTCTACCTCGAAGGTAGTGAAGGTCAGCTCGATCCCGTAGCCCTGCTCGGCGGTCAGGAGCCACTCACAGTCTGTGTGGCCAGGGTAGTTGTTGTCCCCAAACTGGGAGTGGGAGTAAAGGTTCTTCTGACGGCTCTCCGCTTTCAGCCGGCCCCCGCACTCTGCAGGGAGGGAGAGGGAGGGGGGAGGTGTACGAGCGTGGAACAGAAGAATGGAGGATGGTAAGGAGGCAGTGTTAGATCATTTGTAAATAGGGAGACAAAACTGAAAACACAAGCCCTATAGAATTCCAATGTATTATTGCCATGACTAATGTAGAACTTTATCTAAGTTGTCTAAGTCAAAAGGAAACGATGTCTTTGTTTACAGTTTTATACCACTGGAGGGAGCCAGCACACTGTTCTCTGTTAGTCCTTGTGTGTTTGAGACCAGTAGTTGTTCCCAAAAGGAACACACGGACACACGTACCAGTGGAATGTGTGGCCTGGAATCCCTTCCTCTGAACAGAGGCGTCGGAGATGAAGCGCAGGTACATCTTGTTGCCCGTGGAGATAAGTGGTTCAGGAGTCTTGCTGCCGCACAGCCGACCCAAGATGGCGGACGTGTCGCCATCACCGTCAAAGGCCTCCAGGTGGTCGTACGCACACTCCTGGTGCTGCTCTATCTCAAACTCACTAAAGGACTGGAGACCAGGAGGAGGAGAGAGAGAGAGAGAGAGAGAGAGAGAGTGAGAGAGAGAGAGAGAGAGAGAGAGAGAGAGAGACAGCAGAGAGTGAAGGAGATAGAGAAAGAAAGAGAGAGTTAAGGAGAGAGAGAGATACAGTAGAGAGAGTGAAGGAGAGAGAGAGTTACAGCAGAGAGAGTGAAGGAGAGAGAGAGATACAGCAGAGAGAGTGAAGGAGAGCGAGAGGGAGAAAGAGAGTGCGAGGGACATAGATACAGTGGAGAGAAAGAACGAGAGGGAACGAGGGAGAGAAAGAGAGAGAAGGAGGGAGAGAGAGAGAGTGTGAGGGAGATAACGAGAAGGCAAGAGAGGAGAGGAGGAGGGGGGGGGGTTAAGGAAAGAGGAGGCAGTGGGGCAAAAGAAGACACGAAGGGTGCATCGTTAGTTCCCTCATTAGCGTGTCTTCAAACAGAAGCGTTCCTCTCCTCCTCCGCCCGGTCTCCCCTCCGTCTCTGGCTCCTCTCCTAATCACTCATCAACAATGAGATGCACAAGACGCAGCGATGCAGAGGAGGACAGACAGAGCTGAGGGGGGGGGGGGGGGGGGGGGGGACACAACTTTCATGTCACTGCTTTGAATTCAGGGCTGTTTAGAGCCCGTTTAGGTTGGGGTTTGACTGGGAGACACACTGACTGGCGTGAAACAAGCCTCCCTCATGGGCGCCTGAGGCTCCTGGCTCATTAATGATAGACGTGGGGAGCGTCTCCTTGATGTTGGAAAATGTTGTGTTTTGCCCCCATGTGAATACGCGTCACCTGGTTATCCTTACACACACTCAAATACACACACACTGCTGTCCAACTGTTCACGGAGGGTTATTATTCCCTGGGAGACAACCTCGACCACATCTAGAGGACAGAAACCATTGATCTTTCTTAACCGAGCGGAAAGAGCGAGCAAGAGAGACAAAAAGTGAGAGAAAGAGCAACAAGGCGAGAGAGAGAAAGTGTGTGAGAGCGCTGGGAGGTATCCCTCTGAGGGGAGTTTATTATTGAACAAGGAAGTGTTTAATTCTGGGGTCTTGATGGCTTCCAGATGTTTCTGGATGTTTCTGGGGGCGTCTGTTGCACTGCCTGACATCATCACTGGAGTGAAGCTGCAGTGAAGACCCAACCTCAAAAGAAGTACCTCACACACCATCTTGTGTGTGAGTGTGTGTGTGTGTGTCCAAACAAATGTGTAAAAAAAAGTCTATCTCGGGAGTGAACTATACCGAGAGGTATATGACCTTCTACTTTTGAACATTTCGGGAACTAATTCTCATGTCATCACCATAGAATGGTTCATAGAACGCCATCCGTAATGACAAAAACACACATCATCTCAAACACACACACACACACAGTTGGGTACAAATGAGATATTGTTGGCTGATGATGTGGAGTTTATCCGGTTACATAAGCAGTAATGAGGGATTATTATGGAAGATGACAGGTGACGAGATATGGAAGGTTAAACATGCACACACATACTGCACTCTCAACATGTGTCCAGACAGTGTGACGAGTGTGTATGTGTGCACGTGCGTGTGTGTGTGATCTTGACTGACCGGCTGGCTGGTTCTATGGGAAAGCTGTGTGTGCTTTGAGTGCAGGCACAATATTGTGACGCAAAGTGGTGGTTTTGCTCTGGTAAAGATCTCCAGAGATGATTCTAAGTCTAGGACCGCCCTACAGAACAATGACTGTGAGTCTGTGACTGAGCGAGGGAAGTGAGAGCAGCTGTCTGTGTGTGTGTGTGTGTGTGTGTGTGTGTCTGTATGATCCAGTTGCATGGAAACGTGAGCAGGCTCTGAGGATTACCTGAGGCGTGCCATGTGTGTTTGTGTCTGTGTGTGTGTCTGTGTGTCTGTGTGTGAGTCCGTCTGTGTGTGTGAGGTCTAGGGCATGGGCCATGCTCTCACCTCGGCCAATGGTGTTCAGGTGAGGTTAAGCCTGTTCCGTGCTCAAGGCTGACTTGAATCTCTATTAGCACAGAGCTAACACTGTGCGCCAAACACCATCTGTCTGGGCTAGCGTAGCACATAGCACACACACACACACACTACTATACAGAAACCCACATGTACATATTCATATAGACACTCACAGACACACACACACACACACACCCAGATGGCCCCTGCCCAGGGCCCTTCCTCCATCCCCCTCTCTGAGCGTAGAAGTGGAGCATGAAATATGAGAGAGATGTACAGTCTGTGCCCATGGACGTGTGTAATGTTGCGAGACAGTAAGAAGGAAAGAAACATCCAGACACCCCCCACACACACACACACACACACACACACACACACACAGACAGGTACTGAAAGGTCTACTCACTATTTTGACCCTGTGTCCAGGTGTTGCTGTGATGTCCCAGGTGCACTCCTTCCTGCTGGGGTACTTGTCAGGCCAGTTGGGGCTGCTCAGGGGACCCGTGGGGCTGTGGATCTTATGCTCACACTCCGCTACACGCACACACGCACGCGCACGGAGGGAAAGAGAGAGAGGACGCAGGAAGTTAGGAGCTGCGGCTGCACAGGAAAAGGGAAGCGAGGAGGGAGCAGGAAGAGAGAGGGATGAGCGACGAGCGCAGAAGGAGAAGCCAGAGGATGGAGACTCGGCATGAGGAATGTGCAGCGTGGGCACGCCAGGTCCGTGTCACCGGAGCCACACGTCCTCTTTCAGAGGAAGCGCAGGATCTCCGTATGCCGGAGGACTCCCGCTGTTCTCTCTAGGTACACAGGCCCAGGGTTCCACGACAACAAGTGGACATGTTGGGAAGGAGGGAAAAACAGCGTTGGACAGCTGAGGCGAGAGGAGACCGTCCCCGGAGCGAGCAGATCGTAAACTGTCTGACCTGATGTAAACCCAGCGCTAATCTGACCTTCAAAAAGATAGGCTTGTAGCCTGAGGTATGTCTCTGCGTGTGGTTGTATGAGTGGGAGAGAGACATAGAGAAGGGGGAGAGACATAGAGCAGGGGGAGAGACATAGAGGAGGGGGAGAGACATAGAGGAGGGGGAGAGACATAGATGAGGGGGAGAGACATAGAGGAGGGGGAGAGACATAGAGGGGGGGAGAGACATAGAGGAGGGGGAGAGACATAGAGGAGGGGGAGAGACATAGAAGGGGGGAGAGATATAGAGGAGGGGGAGAGACATAGAGGCAGGGGGAGAGACATAGAGTGGGGGGGAGAGACATAGAGTAGGGGGAGAGACATAGAGGGGGGGAGAGATATAGAGGAGGGGGAGAGACATAGAGGAGGGGGAGAGACATAGAGGAGGGAGAGACATAGAGGGGGGAGAGACATAGAGGGGGGGGAGACGGAGCAAAAGAGGAAGAGAAAGAGCAGGCTTGACGAAGATGTAAAGCACTCTAGAGACTAAGTCTTTTAGGTGCCGATTAACCTTCTACCTTTCACATTGTACAGAGAGAAGGAAGGGGGGGCGGAGGGGGGGGGCGGGTCAAAGTGTCCGTAATATATTGATGTGTATGTGCGTGTATGTGTGTGTGTGTGGGAAGGGGGAAATTTGGGGAAAAACATATACACCACACACAGACCACTCTCAGGGAATACAGTCGTCCTACGGTAATGTTTTCCCTGGCTGGTGTGTTGTGTTGCTGCTGGCTCTGACCCTTTCCAGACACCTTCCTCTCACAGGTTATCCCAATAATCCAGGCACTCACATTAGCATCAGTCTGCTAAGACTGGGACACCATCAAAACCACACTGTATGAAACAGCTTTGTTCTGTTCTCATTGAAGGTCTTTGTTCTCCTAAATATGAACCACTTTCAGCTGCCTCTTCAGGTGTGTGTGTGGAGTGGGGGGGAGGGGTTGCAACTGAGCCATCGTGGAGCTTTACATAGACCTTGAACACAGTGGGGAGGGGAATGGGATCAGCATAAACCACAGACCATCATCTGCGCTCAGAGCTGTACTGACATGAAGCAGTTGCTTTGTCATGCAGAATCATGGTGTGCATCCATATCAGTGGTGTGTGTCTCTGTGTGTGTGTGGGTGAGAGAGCGAAAGAGAGAGAGAGACAGAGAGACAGAGAGAGACAGAGAGAGAGAGAGAGAGGAGGAGAGACAGAGAGAGACAGAGAGAGAGAGAGAGAGAGAGAGAGAGAGAGAGAGAGAGAGAGAGAGAGAGAGAGAGAGAGAGAGAGAGAGAGAGAGAGAGAGAGAGAGAGAGAGAGAGAGAGAGAGACAGAGAGCCTACGGGGGGAAAGGACCCAGTGTCCCCTCTCTCTAAAACCACTCAGCCCTTTATTGGGTCAGAGCCTCTGGGAGGCTTACCCCTTTGCTAACCCACTGAACTGATGGACTTACTGGTGTGTGTGTGTGTTTGTGTGTGTTGGTGTGTGTATGTTTGCCTGTGGGTGAGAGGGAGTGACAATTGGTTAGGTGAGTGAGTTGATGAATGTGTGCGTGTCTGGGTGTATGAATACATGAATACATGAATACATGTGCATGATCCCGTTTCTGGGTCAGACTTGGCTTCTTTCATTCTGATGTGTGGTCAAACAGAAACTAAATGAGTTCCTTTTACTCCTTAAAAGACCTGGAACATGTGCTGTACCAGCCATCAGGTTCCCAGATGCCTGCCTGCCTGCCTTGGTTTGTCTTTCTATTTTCTATTATACATATATCGTACACATGTACATACACCCACACACACACACACACACACACAAAGACGGTTCTCTGCTTTGAAGTAACCAGATGTTTGTAACCAGAGTCCCTTTAGGAGCTGCTGTGTGAGTCTAGATGTGTGTGTGTCTGTGTTTGCATGTGTAGAGCAGCATGAGTGTGTGTGTGTGTGTGTGTGTGTGTGTGGGGGGGGGGGGGGTGTTAGCCTACCTTCTTTGCAGTCGTGTTTGTTCTCGTGCAGTATGAAGCCGTGGCGACACTGGCACATGTAGGAGCCCACCGTGTTGGTGCACTCGTGCTGGCAGCCGCCATTATCCTTGCTGCACTCATCCTTGTCTGTGAAGACGCGAGAGATGCACAGAGGCCCACATCAATCACGGAAGGGAGGCACAGCAAAGAGAGGGAGGAAGAGGGGGGTAGACAACGAGAGAGAGAGAGAGTGGAATAGAAGGAGGAAGAGAGGGAAGGGATGAGAGAAATGAAGGGGGTGGGAGGAGGAAGGTCACGATGAACAGAGAGGGGGGGGAGAGGTCACCGCAGGTTTAAGAGGAGGTTAGGAAGAGGGGGAAAAGGTATGGATAGACAGAACGAGAAGGACATAAAAGAGAGCGAGAAACCAACAGACAGGGCGCCGGGACGCTGGAAGACAGCAAGCAGCAGACACGTGCCATCGTGTTTGTCCAGAGACACGTAGACAAGCTGGGATGAGAACTCAGAGACAGAGGCAGAAACGTCTGGTTCTCCTGTCCCTGGCTTTCAGTCCGGGCTACAACACTTAGACAAGGGTTGTCATTTAAACACCCATACAGGGGACAAACGTTTGTGGTTTAAACACTCAAACAACAACCATAAAACCAACCAACATCCATCAAAAAAGTATGAAATGTTGAAGGGGTTTGACCACAACTACTTAACTGGACAAAACATTTCCCACGTGTAGCAGGAGGGAAAGAGTGTCGGAGGGAGGGAGAGGGTGAAGGAGGGAGGGAGAGGGTGAAGGAGGGAGGGAGAGGGTGAAGGAGGGAGGGAGAGAGTGAAGGAAGGAGGGAGAGAGTGAAGGAAGGAGGGAGAGAGTGAAGAAGGGAGGGAGAGAGTGAAGGAGGGAGGGAGAGGGTGAAGGAGGGAGGGAGAGAGTGAAGGAAGGAGGGAGAGTGAAGGAGCGAGGGAGAGGGTGAAGGAGGGAGGGAGAGAGTGAAGGACAAAGCCGTCCTTCAAAGGCTGGATGAAGGAGAAGAGAGCAGCTGATCGATAAAGCAGAGCTAAAAAGAACTGTACCTCCACAGACAACCTGAGTCAATGTTAGTGTGTGTGTGTGTGTTTCTTAGTAAAGTCCCCACAGAAGAAGTCAACAGCCGAGTGATCAGTAAATCAAACACAAACGCAGACACACCAACATACACACACACACGCACATTCAAACACACACAGACACAAAGTATTTCTTCTGACACCGAGGTAGTCTTTTTGGTGCTCATGGTCAAGGTAACAGTCCCTCAGTCTGGCCTTCCTTTGTCTGTCACAGCTGCACCCAGATCAGCTGTCTCCTCCCTCTGTCCAAACCTCCACCTCTCCTGCCAACACCTCAGCTGGTCCTAAGCCAGCTGTTACACCCACAGCAGAGGATCCTCACTCAGCAAAATAAAACAAAACAAAGTTCTCAATCTCGCTGTTCTCTTTCCAGTGTCAGCACTGCGAAAAAATAAAATCTTAGCAGGTGAAAAAAAGATGAGTAAGCATCTGGTAAAGAATATCTATTTTCTGTCCCTGTGAGAGTGTTTTAACTTACCTGGCACTATGTGGGCAACATTTGTCTCGATAGTTTGAAGAGAACCCTAAACCTGCACACATCCTCTGTCTCTGCGCGGCCGAGTGGTCACACAGGCCCTGCGGTTGCCTTGATTGCCGCACCGCAGATCACAGGGTTAGACTAGAGGGAGGCAAGATGTGGTCTCAGGGGTTGCCACGTCAACAAGAGTGTTGCAGAGCAAATGAGTGGGAGACAATAGGAGGGAGAGAAAGAGGAGTAGAGAGAGAGAGAGAGAGAGAGAGAGAGAGAGAGAGAGAGAGCGAGCGAGAGAGAGAGAGAGGGAGGGAGAGAGAGAGAGAGAGAGAGGGAGAGAGAGAGAGAGAGAGAGAGAGGCTGGTTGTGAGGTCTGACTTCTATACTGACCTCAGAGCCTGTGAATCAAACTAGATCTGCTTTTAATGAAACAGCCAAATCCTTCCCTGTGTGTGTGTGTGTGTGTGATGTGGTATTATGGTGCTATTGTGGGCACAGTCTCACCCTATCACAGGCTAAGCAGCTTTTCTGTCAACGCTACACAGTGTCCATTGTACGGGAATCAGTGGCTTTCTCCAAACACACACACGCACACAGACATACACGCGCACACACTAATAACACACGCGCACATACATACACACACAGACACTAATAACACACGCGCACATACATACACACACAGACACTAATAACACACGCGCACATACATACACACACAGACACTAATAACACACGCGCACATACATACACACACAGACACTAATAACACACGCGCACATACATACACACACAGACACTAATAACACACGCGCACATACATACACACACAGACACTAATAACACACGCGCACATACATACACACACAGACACACGCACACACGGAGGGATTAGTTTAGGAGGCCAGAGGGACCTCCCCAGAGCAGTTGGCTGTTGGCCAACAAGCAGCAATCCCTGGAAGCTCCTGACAATAGCTGAGACGGTCTCACGGTGACTCCAGACATGCACACACACACACACACACACACACACAAGGCCTACAGTGTATCCAAAGGTACCAGGAGTACCACTCTCGGTAGGTTCTAGGTACGTACAGACTGAATGAAATGGGAATGGCCTGACAACAGTCACAATCGGTCCATTCATAAAATGACTGCATGTTCAGATGACAAGGAATACATTTATAGAAGCCATTCAGCTGTCAATTTCTCCAGAATGGACCAGAAAACCACCCCATTCTAGACGGCAGACATTCATCTCTTTAGTTAGGTAGAAGAGTTCAAATCCCAGGAAAAACACATATCCCTGTCCAACAGCCCAGTATTCCCAGTAAAGCAAGATAATAGGGGGAATTGTCTTTCTCAGATGAGAGAAAGAGACAGAGAGAGGAGAGGTTACGACACGGTGCAGATAGCCCAGGACCTCCACATGTGGTCAGTTTGGTGTTTAGAAGTTAAAAAAGAACCCGGATCAACCACAACATGACTGTACTTAGAACAAGTAAGGGTGTGTTGGATTCAGGTTGATTAACTGCAATGGAATAGTCTCAAAAATATCAAACATGTTATATCAAACACACCCCCAATAATTTTCCTAAGCAAGTGCATGTTAACTTGTAAGTCTGATCCCAGATCTGGTCCTGGAAGACAGCTTTTGCTGTTTGTAAGCTGTTGAAAAGATAATACCCAACCAAATACATCCCTGCCACCAAGAGAAAGAGAGATAGGGGGGAACATTTGTTGATTCTTAGAGGAAATCTTGTTTCCCTTGGGAGGAGAATGGATGTCACGCCTGTCCGCACACACCCAAGAGCTGGATCCATCCATTCTTCCTGGATCGCATGTTTAGACCAGAGTCAATCAGAGAGCCCGATTGTGAGGTTGTTACCTCGGACCTCACCCTGAGGTGCGCCATGTTGCCACGGATACGGGCGCGGAGAGGAAGGGCGAGTGCGCCTGGTGTCCGCGACATGATTCAAACACAAACACACGCTCTCGGCACAGGGCCTGTCTGTCTGAGGAAGAGAGGTAGGGCACAAGAGTGGGTACATGGCTCTGCTTACACACACATACACACAGACACACACACACACTAACACGCACTAATACATACACTAACACGCACTAATACACGCTAACACCTGGATAATCCTTAAACCAGCCTGATGGCCAACACACACTGCAGGTGTTACCTGAAAAGAAGTGAGCCTTAAAGCCTGTTCTTGGAAACGGTGTTGTCAGACTTGAACTCTATCCTCATGTTGTTGTACTGGATGTGATGACTTCTGGCACCTCTGTTCCACAGTATTTACCATGTAGCTTAGAGTCTGACGACAGGCCACTACGCACCTCCACAAAGTCGTACTTGCACACCTGGAGCAAACACACAAACGTTAAATAAAATCTCTCCTGAATGGTTTATTTGTATGAATTTACTGGTAAACAATGTTGCCAAAGCAGTCCACAGTGAAGGGACAACACGCATCTCTCACTGTCATTGTCTCTGTCTCTCTGTCTCTCCCTCTATTGTTTCTCACTCTCACTCTCCTTCTCCTGCTATCTCTCTCCTCTCTCTCTCTATCTATCTCTCTCTCTCTCTCTCTCTCTCTCTACTCTCTCTCTCTCTCTCTCTGTCTTTCCCAC